>NC_068937.1:92674238-92693127 GCF_016801865.2 Culex pipiens pallens | reverse complement strand
CTTATTCTCTACAGTAGAATCTTGAAATATCTTCTACTCAATCGATTTTCATTAAATATTCACAACCCACAAAAAAAACTCTGGTGGCACTTGTCACCATTGTAGCACCTTGTCGTAAAAGGTAATTGTGCTCAAATTGTCTCCCTCCACCCTTAAACCCCCTCCCAAAACAGTGATAATGGCAGTTTTGCAACCGACTATATAGTGAAGACACGACGATGATGGTCCAATTATGTCCTCCAAACTGCCGAACTCTAGTATGGCAACAATGTTGTTCTCCTGCAAGGTCCAGGTGAATAGTACACGTGTAAATCCTCCAAGACCTCAAGTCACGCCACGTCCGGCAGTCCGTACACACGGTTTGCGCCAACTGGAACGGAACCGGGCGCATTCTTCCGGAATAAGTGAATAACGGCATTATCCTCATCATCATCATCTATCAAGAAATCTACCGAGCAATTCCCAGCGGCATCGGGTTGGGGGATGAGTTCAACCCGAAGGCAATCGGCACCGGTGTCCGACAATGTGTGTGAGTTCGGTGATCCTTGAGATGGACCGAAAGTAATTGGGAAAGGGTTTTCGAAACATTGACTCGAAGGAATTTCGTCCTTTTATATCCGGACAGTAAATACAACAAATTCATCTGAAAAACATCGATGATCGGTTTCTAGTACTTGAAAAATGAAGAAAATAACATTTTTTTCGACATTTTTACTAAATTTTGGCTGAGCGCTTCGTTCACCTTCACTGTACTTACGTCAACCTGATTTTGACATTCTGCTTTCGTTCATTCACACACGAATGAAAAAGCGCAACGCGAAGTCACTCACACAGTCACACAGTCATTTGACTCTCTGCCAAAAATACATTCGCGCAGAGCACGTTCGTTTGACGTGTTACCGAAATTCCGATCACCTGCATTCAAACGATTCGTGTCACCGCGCAGCACCGCACAAGTAAGAAAGAGAGAAAAGAGAGAGAGAGAAATAGTAGAGAGCATGCGGCTTTGGGTCGGTGGGCGCTTGGGTGTTGAGCTCGATTTCGTTCGTTTCAACTTCGTGCGCGTTTACTGACGGTCGCTTTGAAAAGACGACAATTTCAAGCGCTCTGTGTACACTGAAATAAAAAAAAAGGTGCAAAATCCCTATATTCTAGGCCTCTTTTTCTAATTTAGTAATCAGGTTTTTCGATTTATTCCCGGGAATTCCCGGGACAAAATTCCAGGGATTTTTTTTTCTAAATTCCCGAATCTCGGTAATTTTATATTTTGTCCCGGTTTTCCTGAAACTGAAAAAAATAATATAAATTTTGGTCTGGGAATTCAGATTTGGTTGTGAAAATAGATGAACAGTTGAACACTTAGTAATTGATGAGAATTAAATAAGATTAAACATTTTATTCGGCATATATCAGCATTAATTTGGCTTATTAGGCAAAAAAATTAAATTTTAATTCACAGATCCGCAAAATACTTTGAAATGCTTTGAAATTTTTCCATGTAATTCTATATAATGTTAAAGACAATACATAGAATTTACGTATAGTAATTTTAAATTTGAAAAAAAAAATCATTTGGTAAATTTATTCCTCAAGCACTTGAATCTGGGCCAAATCATGGGGTAATTCTCTACCAACTCACACGAAATCGGGAAAAGTTGCCCGACCCCTCTTCGATTTGCGTGAAACTTTGTCCTAAGGGGTAACTTTTGTCCCTGATCACGAATCCGAGGTCCATTTTTTGATATCTCGTGACGGAGGGGCGGTACGACCCCTTCCATTTTTGAACGTGCGAAAAAAGGGGTGTTTTTTAATAATTTGCAGCCTGAAACGGTGATGAGATAGAAATTTGGTGTCAAAGGGACTTTTATGTAAAATTAGACGCCCGATTTGATGGCGTACTCAGAATTCCGGAAAAACGTATTTTTCATCGAAAAAAACACTAAAAAAGTTTTTAAAAATTCTCCCATTTTCCGTAACTCGACTGTAAAACTTTTTGGAACATGTCATTTTATGGGAAATTTAATGTACTTTTCGAATCTACAGTGACCCAGAAGGGTCATTTTTTCATTTAGAACAAAATTTTTCATTTTAAAATTTCGTGTTTTTTCTAACTTTGCAGGGTTATTTTTTAGAGTGTAACAATGTTCTACAAAATTGTAGAGCAGACAATTACAAAAATTTTGATATATAGACATAATGGGTTTGCTTATAAACATCACGAGTTATCGCGATTTTACGAAAAAAAGTTTTGAAAAAGTTACTTTTTGCGTTTCTCTTTGTTTCGTCGTCCGTGTCTGTCGCGGGTGACCATGAACGGCCATGATCGATGACGACCAACTTTTTCAAAACTTTTTTTTCGTAAAATCGCGATAACTCGTGATGTTTATAAGCAAACCCCTTATGTCTATATATCAAAATTTTTGTAATTGTCTGCTCTACAACTTTGTAGAATATTGTTACACTCTAAAAAATAACCCTGCAAAGTTAGAAAAAACACGAAATTTTAAAATGAAAAAAATTGTTTTAAATGAAAAAATTACCCTTCTGGGTCACTGTAGATTCGAAAAGTACATTAAATTTCCCAGAAAATGACATGTTCCATAAAAATTTACAGTCGAGTAACGGAAAATGGGAGAATTTTTAAAACTTTTTTAGTGTTTTTTTCGATGAAAAATACGTTTTTCTGGAATTCTGAGTACGCCATTAAATCGGGCGGACAATTTTACATAAAAGTCCCTTTGACACCAAATTTCTATCTCATCACCGTTTCAGGCTGCAAATTATTGAAAAACACCTCTTTTTTCGCATGTTCAAAAACGGAAGGGGTCGTACCGCCCCCCCGTCACCAGATATCAAAAAACGGACCTCGGATTCATGATCAGGGACAAAAGTTACCTCTTAGGACAAAGTTTCACGCAAATCGAAGAGGGGTCGGGGCAACTGCTGTGTATTTTTTTTCTATGTATACAATATAACTCATCTGAAGTTTCTGATTAGTTTTGTATAGTTTTGCTTCAATATTTACAAGTAAAAAAAATCTCGGGAATCGAGAGGTTCAAAAATGACCGATTCCCCGTTTATTCCCGCTCGTCACCTTCTAGATTTGATTTACGGTTATCTGAGAATCAACCCTTTTTTGCATCTGTCAATTTTTTTTTGCTTACCATAACTTTTGGAGTACTTTGCTAAACTAAATGATTTTCAAAACAGACTTATGGGAACTCAGGCGGATCGAATAACCCCGATCTAGACAAAATCGGTCATGCCAGTTCCGAGAAAATTTGGTGACAAAAAAATTACGACTCCTACACACATTTGCCCGAGTGATTTTATAGCACAAAAACTTATGTTGTAAAATGGCTTCAAATTGGTGTTATGATTGCGATTTTCAGCGAAATCCGGTACAGACCAACCCTACTTTCAGAGCGGTTCGCTGACTTCCAAAGAAAATTTCTAAAGCACTGCGCAAAAAGATCCGACCCAGAGACGGGTTGAGGTGGGGGGTGGCCAATCAGTATGCGATGTGCGTGCAGTTGCTCGATTAGATAAACGACGATAGATCATCTTTGGCAAGCTCAACTACGAGAAGGTGGAAGCAGGGGAGGACGGCGGTATCACTACAAAAGGCAAACGAGCCGAAAGCTTCCCTCGTTCACATCTCTGCTTTTGAAGCTTGTGCCCTTTCTTCATCTTCATCATTCTATTGATGGATATTGAGAATTTTGATCAAGTTAGTGGTATGTGGAAGAATTTTTAGAATCTTTAGTTTTTTTGTTCTATTTTTATAAAGATGTTTTTTAATTAGAAGAAGAATAAAATATAAATAAACTTAGAGATTACTATACTTTCAAAAAAGAAGTGTATTGCTCAAAAGGGAAATAAATAGTAAATTATTTCTTACACAGCAAAAGCAGCTCTCCAATTTTTAATCACCACCTCAACACCAATTTCGACGAAAATTTGTCCTGCTAAGCGAAGAATGAAGAAAAATAGTGTCGAAATTGAGCACCTGACGAAAATGAAAGAAACAACAAACAACTTTATCTGTCCGTTCGGTATACCTTTGAACTCTCGGGCAGCAACCGGCGCTGTCAGATGTGCTTTCTCTCATGTAACCCAAGAATTGCTTTGCTCCAGGGTGGTTGCAAGCGAAAAAAAAGATGGCTAAATTGGATGCACGTGAGTTCCCTGGTTTCCGGTGACAGGGGAACATTTGCAACTTCACAATGGGACTGCTTTGTCATGGTTTTGGTCAAAATTGAAGTTGTTTTTTTTTTTAGTTTGCATTAAAATCAGCAAAGAATTCGAAAAAAAAAGTCATGGAAATTTGCCAAACAACATGTTAGACCAAATTTAGGGCATTCTATCTCGGCGTTTGATAATGTCGTAAACCTGTCCAAACCAGCCAAGCCCGGACCCAACCTGAAAAGGACACCAAAAGTAGAACCTCGAATGCTGGCAGAAAGATGCTAAACATTTTCCAATTTCACCAAGAACACACAAACAACTAGCACACTGACACACAAAGAGAATGAAACCAACAGTGACCACCAGGGATGCCATATGGTTTTTAAGAATGTCTGTGAAAAAGTCTGTGTATGTCTGTGCACTTGCCTAAAATTCAAATATATCAAATTATAGTCATGGAATTCCATAAGAAATTGCGTTTTCAAGCATTTTAAGACTAACGCAATAAGTTTCGGTAAATATTTTTACAAAATATTAATTTAATGAAGTTTTTCAAAAGTCTGTGCACCTCAAAAAATGTCTTGCACAAGCTTAAATGTCTGTGAAACACAGACAAATCTGTGTATCTGGCATCCCTGGTGACCACACACATTCGCACACACACATTCGCACACACACATTCGCACACAATTCAGGTGGAGAAATTTAATTATATTTATGAAGTGGCCTCTGGCAGACGCCAGTGGCCGGCCGAAGTGAGCATTCCGAGAGTAGTCCTTGGGTGAGAGATGGTTTGTGGCGTTTGCTCCTCCAAAGTGGGCCAGGGGCTTATTTCAGGGGGCGGTCAGATGCCACAAATCAACTGCCGGAACATCGTGTAAAGGAGTCACCGTGCAAGTTTTCATGATGGGCTGCACACGTGCATGGGCACTTTGCAGGAATTAGATTTTTGAGTGAGCATGATTTTTTTAACTTTCATTGAGTTGCTTTGGAGAATTTGAACGGTTCGCGTCGCGGTAAACAAGCCGGATTTTCGTTGCCGTTTCCGTCTTTGTTTCCCCCCCGATTGTGTGTGTATATCGACCCGGGTGATTTCGGGATGTTTGACAGTTGCTTTGGAGAATTTGAACGGTTCGCGTCGCGGTAAACAAGCCGGATTTTCGTTGCCGTTTCCGTCTTTGTTTCCCCCCCGATTGTGTGTGTATTTCGACCCGGGTGATTTCGGGATGTTTGACAGTTGCTTTGGAGAATTTGAACGGTTCGCGTCGCGGTAAACAAGCCGGATTTTCGTTGCCGTTTCCGTCTTTTTTCCCCCCGATTGTGTGTGTTTTTCGGTCCAAGCGGTTTCGCGTTTTCGCATTTTATTTGGTTTTATCTTTCCACAGCCGGCTGTCTAAGATTGAATCATTTATGCTAAACTCAACACCAAATAACCGGGAATAATCTCATCCTTCGACTGTTTGCCTTGAGAATGCATAATACATCACATCATTAAACAAAATTTATTGATTATTGGGTCGCATCATCATCCTTTATGATGAATCCTGGCCATTACCCTTTCCCACTAACAAAATCCCAAGTAGAAGTAGTTTTCCGGCACACGTGGGGGTGTGGATATCGTATAGAACCCACCCTTTGTAGCAACCTGTGCTAACTAACATTCCCGTCCCAATCCCCCCGAGATCTACAAACTGACATGGCGGGCGCCGTTGGTGGCCAATGACTGTAACCTATTTGCTTCAGATCTAGTTTTAATGATCTTGATGTTTTATCTTTTCAACGCATTCATACATGCTGTTGATAAGGGAAACACCATTAGATCGTTTAAGCGTATGGTCAGTTGTATTGATAGGATATTACGGTCCTGTTCAGCAACGGAGAAGGACAACCATGGGTGGTCTCTCATGCTCATGCTCATGCTCAGCATGATTTTTTTAACTTTCATTATAATGAAGTTTTTCACTTTATAAATTGTGAAAATGCAGAAACTACAGAATATGATCTAAAACTCTCCTGAAGAAATCACAGAATCGCTCATTTTAATTTTATTCCTTAGAATGTCCGCTCATTTGAATGCTCGCTGATTTGAACGTGTTCTAAATTGAACGCATTCAAACGTCAAAATCAGTCGTCAAATAATGAAATAAATTACGCTTGAATAAATTTTAAATATCTTTTTATAGTGGAATTCCTGTATCCACTTAATATAAACACTAATAACTTAACATTGAACTCTATCTCGAAAATCTTCCCCCTAACAAGATCTATACTTTTTTTAGATTTTTGGCGTTTTCGATGAACTCATATTACAATCATTTGTGTTTGTTTGTCATAGCAGCAAAATAGTTGAAGGCCGTTCAAGTATTCCTGGAAACATAGCGAAAAAATAGTGAAAGTTATTTTTAACAAAAAGTAATTTAAATATAATGGGTTTTTTATTGCGTTATTCTCACTTAAGACTTCTCACTTCTTATGTAAAAGATAAATAAAAACAAAACACAATAAAAATCATCAGATTTTCAAAGCAAAAATTTAAATTATTGTGAAAATTTCTGATGTTTTGAAAAAAAGAATTTCTAAAATTTCAAAACAACCTCAACATTTGAAAAGCATACACATATTTATTACATTTTTGTTGGACTGGGATATTTTTTTTTGTTTTTTTTTTAATCCAATTTTTTTTACGAGGTCTGTGTGGTGATTTGCCTCAAAAAATGCAGTGTAATATCAGTGCTTGGTTCGTCGATTGGTTAATGAGCAGTAAGACCACGTGGTCGTTAAGTAATTATTAGTACAGTCCAGACTCGATTATCCGAAGGCCTCAGAAAAATTTCATTTCGTATAATCGAAACTTCGGACAATCGAATCACGAACATACATTTTTTTTTGTGTCTTATTTTTGATTGTCGAGCTTAAGTATGACCCCTAAACTACGCTAAAGTGATTTACATTTTTTTAAATCCAAGATGGCGGCCAATATGGCGGTGAAGAAATATTGAAAAAATGCATTTTATTATTTAATAAGCAATCAACTATTCAAATTTGACTAAAATGGGGTCGCAGAACTCGAATTTGACGTTTAAAACAAGAAAAAGAAATAAAAACGAAAAAAAATTGTTCGTGATTCGATTATCCGAAGTCCCATACAAACCTTCGGATAATTGAACTTCGGATAATCGAAACTTCGGATAATCGAGGCTTCGGATAATCGAGTCTGGACTGTATTGTTAGGGGTATATTAATCTTTTGTTAAGTTCGTTTGAAATCCTAATTTTTGGCGTATTTGAAAAGTCCTTCCCATATCACCGTTGATCGGAAGTTACGGCGTTGGGTCGTCGAGTTAATAGTGGTCCAAGACATTGAAATGCGTGTGTGTTTTTGTACTGACCAGAAAGAACTTCTAATAGCATCGTAGCTCGGAGAGCTTGGCGACGGGTCTATATGATTAATGTCCTCCCCATAGCATCGTAGCTCGAGAGGCATCAAAAACCCAACACCTGATCCTACTAACATAAAAAAAGAAGCATATCATTCACGAGATGCTTGGATGATTGGGCCATGTATGTCCACGCTTCATACAAAAAAAAGTCTTTTTTTGTATGGACAAAATTGTCCTCGGAGGGAGGGGGGGGGAGGCGTTTGAAATTTTCTAAATAGTGTCCACGTGGTTTATTGATGGTCTTTTCAGCTGATCTGTCAATAACAGAGGAGCAACTCAGTTAGCAGTCAACCATGCTCATGCCCATTAGGGTGTAATATCAAAATCGATTTTCCAGCACACCAATTTTTCAGTTCCTTTTGGGGTCCAAACAACTCCTCAAAGTTTGGGAACGATTGGTTTAGTCCTCACTTTACCCAAAGCGGTTGATTAATTTTATTTTTTCTATGAGAATTTGCATGGTAAAAACATTTTATGGTTTTGATATTTATAGAATTCACGTTTTACACTACACTGAAACCGGAGTCATATTCGGATGCTTTGGAAGGTGCTAGCCCAAGTAACAATTTTAGTTTTGTTGTAGTTTTGAAGAGGTTGTACAGAATACTTCTGAAAATGTATGAGAGATGCTTTTTAGTCCCACATGCTGAGTTAAATACGAGTTAAATAAGTAATAAAGCCAAAATGGACTATTTTAGGAGGTTAGCCAGAGCAAAATTGAAGAGTTTCATAAGACAGAATAATTTTATCGTATGCTTTATTGATGCTTTAAAGAGCTCTACAAGATATGAATAATGCTGTCTAGCTGGGAAATAAGTTTTGTTGTAACATGAAAGAATTCTTAAATTCTTATAACAGAACAAATTGCATTTTCATTTACTCTGCAAGGAAACCTAAAGCCTGTATCGCAGACTGAATAGCATGCATAATTGTTTTATTGAAGGAAATGATTCTTCTTCTAGATGGAATCAGAAAATACTTTTGGTCGACAACAATTCTAGATTAAATTTTCAAAACAACCTATCCCTCATGGGTTTCCTATGCAGATAGGGCCTTTTGAAAATTTAATCGAGAATTCACAAGTCAATAATATTAAAGCCATAAATATCAGTGATTAAATCTCTCATGTAATGCACTGTAACGGTAATGCCAAAAAAATCCATCGAACATTTTTTTGAGATAATTCGAAAAAATGGTACGCGCCTTCTCAAATTATTAGAAAAAGTTTGTAATTTTACCTACAAAAATAATTTGAGCACGGTCATTGCTCAAGAATTCAACATGGCTACGCTTTTCAGTAACATTTCTCTCTGAACAATATGGCGAAATTTATTAAATGTAATTATTCTTGCTTGAGACTGTTTTAAATTCCTTTCTTCTTTAAATGGTCTTGCTCAAAACTGACTAGGAATAACTTGTTTTAAGAGAGATTTATTACGGTTTCAGTCAGGATAATGTAGCTTTTTGATGGTTTTATTGAAGTTTAAATCGCCTAAGCTGAGACCGTAGCGCATGCCTGTCATTGATTACTGCAAGAAGATCCGACTAGAGAAATCGCCAAAATTTCACCACAATTCAATAAAAAAACAAAAGCGTTTGTTCGTTGGAATGGTAATTTTAGTTTCATAATATACACTAACCAAGCCACTTTATACTCAATTCATTATAAACACTATTACCATCACAGGTTGATAAGCACTGCACTGTCCTGTAGAAATGCATATTTTCACCTTTCCATCTTGTAGTTGATTATACCTTTGACCCCAACTGTACAACATACACTGCACAAATAATTTTACATTTTAGACGTTTAAATTATCTGCAAAACAAAAATCGTAAGTGAAATTTAAAAAAACACAGCTTAACTCGCTCAAACAGCACCAGCAAATTGCTAATGACAGCGCGTAGCAATACACGTTACAAAATCCGGATGGTTTTGTACAAGAAAACTTGAAGAATACAAAGTTTTATCAATTTCTTTTTGAAAACCATTAGCACTATAAACTGTACTGATCAAGCCTTAAAGGTTTTCATTAAAAAGTCTGCGAGAAACACTCCACAAACAAAATGTGTGTAACGCCATGTTACGATATTATAAATTGCGAAAAAAAAACAATTATCTAACTAACAAGGTATCGTTGCCAATTTAATTAGTATTACTATTAATTTCTGCACAGGCGCCATTTCTGAAATAAGCTAATTGTTCCCAGTAATAAATTCTGGAAATAAATCGGTAATCTTTTCGCAAAAAAAACACAACCAAAACCACCAATTTATTTTTATTATTCTCAGCACACTTTTGTAAACTTTTCATTAAGAGATCACTTGTAACTGCACTTAAAAGCTGGCTTGCACTGTGTTTCTCGATCTACAACTGAATAAGGTGAAGTGACAGTTCAAATCCAACAAGGTTGGCCAAATTCCTTATGAAGACGAAAAAGGTTTATTGCAGATTTCGTCAAGATATTCAAGCTTCTCCATGTATTCTTCAGGAAATCTCTAAGTGTAACTAAAAAACTGAATTAAAACTTGTAAGCAAGGGGTTTCCAGCATCGTGTCAGACTGGTCACTAATCCGGAATTACTTGGAATTTGAGCAAGTAATTCTGTAATTCCGGATTTACTGAGTAATTCCAGAGTAATCCTGGTAATTCCTAATAATCCCAGTAATCCTGGTAATTCCATGATTCTTGTATGTAAAAACATACTTCAGAAAATAATAAAATTATAAAAAATAACTGTTAAAAAGTTAATTTCGGTAAACCTCTTATGATTCTATTTATTGACTATTAATTTTCATTTAAGAAACCAAAGTTATAGCTGATACGGGATCATTCGGATTTTGAGTAAGTAATTCAGTAATTCCAGAATTACTCCGCAATTTTGCATAAATGCCTGTAATTCTGAAATTATCTAGTAATTCCGTAGTAATTCGAGTAATTCCATAATTACTGTATTTTGCTTTTCCTTGATGCCTTTTATGGTTGTAAGAAGCACAGAGCGGATTCGGAATGTCCGCAAATTTGGATGCTCTCTAATTCAAATGTATTTGTATGAAAAACAACTCAAACGTCAAAATCAGTTGTCAAACTGATGTTGATATTTACCCCATTATTCAACGATTTCCAAGTAGGGCGTCCAATTTTCCCGGGTTTTGTGTTTCCCGGAAATCGGAAAAAATATATTATTTATTCCCGAGAAATTTTTGAAAACGTCATAAAATCTATGTTTTTTTATATTTGTTATGTTTTTCAAGCTTTAAATTTATAGAATTAGCTCAATACTATTAATATCAATATAAACAAGGAAAGCAGTTTTTAGATAGCTTAAACAATTTTTTGCTGTTCTCTGTTGTGCTTTTCATTTTATATGCACCACATTTCCAATTCAAATTAAATAAGTATCTTATAAATATTTATTTTTTATTTATTTCTATATGACATGACTAAAACAGCTCAAAAATTGGTTTCAAAAATCAAAAAAAAAATTAAAAAGGTTTAAACATATTAATTGTAATACTAATGTTATTTCCAGGCCAAATTAAGATTTTTGTTTAATTTCGGGAATTCCTCGTACAACATATAAAAATCCCGGGAATTTTGTGCCGGGAATTCCCGGAATGGACGCACTATTGCCAAGCACGTGGTTTTGTGCGTTTGACAGCTGTCATTCGATCCAATTCCAAAGACTTTTCTCAATATGCTGGAAGCTAGGCAGTAATTCCAAGTTATTTTTTATAAATTTGAGCAATTCTGTGTGGTTTCTGGAAATCCCAAGTAATTCTGGGAAATCAAAGTAATTCATGACATATTGCCAGTAATCCTGGTAACTCCATTTAGACTGGTCAGTAATCCTTGATGCTGGAAACCCCTTGCTTGTAAGTAGAATTCCTAATCAAGTCTTCAAGAAACCTTGAAAATATGTTGAAGGTTATGCTAGATGAAAACCTGTTGGTTTTGATAAAAGTTTGTATAAAACATTATTGCATTCAATAAAACTGTTTTAAAACCATATAAGAATATACAGCATTTGAATTGCTACTTGGGAGCTTGCCCTCAAAATGGATGCAGCGTCCTTAAAACAGGTCTATACGTGTTTTTGCTCTAAAATCTGAGGAAATTGTCATTCTGGGTAGCGGGATTCTGGGGAATAGGATTTCAAATTCAATGTTGAATAAAACCCTGCTCCACAAGTGGAAAACGTTTTTTTGGGTTATTTTAAGCATCTGTGCAAATTTTGAGCGAAATTGGTTGAGATTAACCCATTGATACCCGAGCCTGAAGTTGGTGGAAAAATGTTTTTCATACAACAATGACATTTTTAAATCGCTAATAACTTTTCAGCAGCGAGTTTTTCAACTTTGGTATGTTCTACAAAGTTGTAGTGTATGAAATTTCCAAAAGAACTCACTTTTGGGAAAATTTGGATGGAAGTAGCGTTCCGTGCGGACAAAACAGTTAGAAAATTGTGTTTTCCATACATTTTTTCGATTTTTCCCATACAAACTTCACCTCCGAGTATCAATGGGTAAATCTTGACCGATTTTGCTCATATTTGGCACAGAGTCAAAGAACAATAATCAGCTTGTGGAGCGAGGTTTCGAAAAAAAGTCCCTCATTCTGGGCACCCTAATGAGGATTCCAAATCTGCCTCAACTTTCAATAATTTATATTATGCACAAAATAACACTTCACTGTTTTGTTGCAAAATATTCAACGTTAAGCTCCGCACCACTTCACTTTAACCCAACTCAAGTGCCTCCGGGGAATGTCGTTTCATTGGATAAAAGCCTCCGGCAAACATATAACCAGTGGATTTTAATTAGATTTTAACCACGAGTGCTTTTATTGACCCGCAGGCTGCCTGATTTCATTTATCCATGTGTTTTTTTTTTTTTTTCAAGTGCTCGGTAGTTTTAAGAGCAAATTAAGTTTGCGCTTTTAAAATTGAAAATGAATTGTCGACAGTGAACCGTTTTCAATGAGATAGAGATTAGTTTCAGTTTGAAGAGCTTATTTGGAGGGAATAATTTAAATTTCAATAATCCATTTGGTTCTTTGAGTTCGATTATTGAATGATGTACTATGTATTACGTATTATCATAACTTAAAATTCTTGGAACAGACATTTATTTTTTTGGAAATTTTACAAAAAAAAAATTGTCAAGAATCTTAAAAATAAAATTTATTCGTTGACTTTAAATCACAACCCCAAAATCTTTTAAACGCTTTATATTGTGGAGATAAATTATAAATAACGAGTTAAATTTTTAATCTGTTTTTAATTATTCAATCATCATTTCCAGGTTACCCCACCAAATCGATCGAGTGCAAGCCGCAGCAGCTGACCGCCATCGGGAACCGCCTGCTGGACTGGTTCTCCGTCATCATGGCGGACAGCAAGAAGCGGCGCCAGCACCAGCAGCAAAAGAACAAGGTCCACTTCCCGGCGGCGTGCAAGCTGGAGGCGCGCTGGATGTTTGGCCACCTGGATCTGAACAACGACGGCGAGCTGTCCGCCCAGGAGCTGTACGATCTGGAGCACGACCAGAACGAGCGCTGCATCAAGCCGTTCATCGACACGTGCGACCTGGACCAGGACAACACGATCGACCCGCGGGAGTGGTGCCGGTGCTTCGAGAAGACGGACCGACCCTGCGCAGCGGTGCGGAGGCGGCTGGGAAATGATCTGAGTGGTAAGAAGCATTAAAGGAGGACAACATTATCAGATTTAAACGCAAATTTCGCATTTCAACAGGTTCAGGATATGCGCCGGATTGCGACAGCCAAGGGTTCTACAAGCCGACCCAGTGCCACCAGGCCGTCGGAGTGTGCTGGTGCGTGGACGAGCATGGTGTGGAGTTTGCCAACACGCGCACCCGTGGAAAGCCCAACTGTGGTGAGTGCTTGATTTATTAGGAGCAAAAATATGTTCGTATTTTTGAAGTATTTTGAATACATTAAACAAAAACAAGTAGATAATAACTTAATAAAATTCGTCGTTCTGAACGACCTACTCTGGTGGTCAAATAAAAGGTAATAATTGTTAAAATATCATGCATCTCCTTTTATTTGTACTTTCATGATTTTAGATTATGGAGGCGCATGATGAACTGTTTCAGCTTATTGAATTTAAATCGTTTTTCATTACATTTGATTTGAATCGTGGTTGTTCAATAACAAATTTAGAGATGAAATTATAAGAATCGGGCCGGGTCCGGTGGTGTAGTGGTTAGCGTGGTTGCCTCTCACTCCAGTTGGCCTGGGTTCATTCCCAGTAGGCTCCGGTGAGACGAGATTTGATTTGGCTTAACCTAAAGGTTAGGTCGTTACGTCAGTCCAGGTGTTTGGGTCTTCTCCCTGGAAAAGGTAAAAACCTGCTTCGGTAGAGTCGCTGGTTGGCAGTTGGAATCGCAGCCCTAAGGTCGTCAGTTCAAATCCCGGGGTAGTAGGGGGCTTAGGTGTAAAAAGAGGTTTGGATTGGCTCTCCGCGTAGTTTATTTTCAAAACAAACACTTTTGGAACAGACCAATTTTTCCATTGTGTGCTTTATGAATTGTTAAGTATGTATAATCTTGCTCACGCTAGAGAATGTTTACATTTGGCATGAATGAGATACACTTTTTGTTTTCAAACACACTACGGCCCTTTGGCATTGTTTTGCTAGATATCTATATTACTTAAGTAAAGTAGTTGTCTACAATTCCGCGATTTTTTGCGCGATTTTCAAATTTTATTTTATGAGTTGGACGAAACTTCGTCCATGCATTACCTATGTCAAAACGAGCAAATTTTGCATAATTAGTTTTTCCATACATGGCTGGTTATACGAAATAGGTCAATCAAATCAAACTATCCACTTTAACGACCCCCAGATCTTTTGTGGTCTATATTGAAAATTTTCTGCCCGAACCTAGGAGTCCGAAGGCTTGAATGGAGAGAGCACCCAAACCTCTTTCTACTCCAAGGAACCTTCCTCCCCAGGGTTTGAACTGACGACCTTTGGATTGCAATTCCAACCGCCGTCAGCGATTCCACCGGAGTAGGCTTGGTTTGGTGTATTGTTTGTCTTTTTATAGTAGGGAGACGACGACTCCCACACCTGGAATGACTTAACGGCCTAACAACAACCAAGGCCGGGACCGACGTTTCATTCCTCATCCGATAGAAGGTTGGAGCAGATGGGAATACGAAATGGATATGGGTATGTAAATGTATGAAATTCTGTATCTTGAGAAGAAATTTTCTGATCAATTTTGTGTCTTCGGCAAAGTTGTACACACTCATTTTTGGTTTTCGAGCTCGGCAGAATTCTGCCGAAAACAGAACAACTGATTTCTTCGGCAGAAAAATGCCGAACTTCGGCAAATTAACTGTCATTTTTTACCGAGTAATCGGTACAATGACTCACATTTTGCCGAGATTCGGCATATTTTTCTGCCGAGCGATAAGTTGTTCTGATTTCGGCAGAATTCTGCCGAAGTTCGGCATAAAAATCTGAGTGTGTAGGTTATGATTAGGAATTTTCAAAAAAAATAAGGTGCACGGAAAAATCTGATTTTTTATGGTTCAATTCCCAAAATAAGTGTTTTTTAATTTTCCATTTTTTTATATTTCAAGGGACTAAAAAAGACATCATCTGAGTCAAAGCGCGTTTTTTTTTTTGGAAACTATCGAAAACCTTTACAAAAAAAAACATTTTTTAAAGATCATTTAATACAGCAAAATCGAATTTGCAATCGAAAAGTACTTTTCAATGATTTTGATTAAATCTACCGTTTTACAAGTTATTGCTACTTGTACGTTTGAATTTTCGATTTTTTGTTGGATTTTGATTTATTTTTTATTCTGCCTTAAACAAATATTTTGAACAATTCTTTTGTCCAAGTTTTCAATATTATCCAAAAAACACGATTTTTCTAAATTCATATCTTCTAGGACAGATTTTGCTAAAAACATCAAAAATTTTGTAAATTAAAAAATACGTATTTTGGGAACTTTACCTAATTAGATCCTGTAAGAGAATTTTTCTGTGGCTAAAGACAAAAGTGAAGCTCTCCGTGAACCTTTTCGTATGGCGAAACGGTGAAGATTTCCTGGTGGTTCCAGCCTTTCCGGCTGGGCTGGCTGCGTTTGTGTTAGATTAGATTAGATTAGATTAGATTAGATTTTGGGAACTTTACCTAATTATAACATACAACTTTGCCGTAACACCAAATCGAACAGAAAATTCCTTCTCAAGATACAGAATTTCATAAATTCACACACCCATTTTGTATGACTTCAAATTTGTTTGGAGACTTGTATAGAAAAACGCATGATGCAAAATAGCTTCTTTTGACAAAGGAAATGCATGGACAGTGTTTCGTCCAAAACAAAAAATAAAAATTTTAAAATTGCAAAAAAAATCACGGAATTGTATAGAACTACTCAATAAAAACATAAAGTAAGACTTGATCCACTTTTTTTGTAACGCACAAAGCTTTTACAATTTATTGAAACATTAAAAATAAAACGGCTTTTTCTCAATTCACTCTGGTGTTTTGAAAACATGTTATAACGTTAAAACCTGTTTGAACATCTGTAAACCCATATATTATGAAAGTCCGTAAAACATGGTTTGCCGTCAAAAGATTCTGAGGTTATGGAGGCATTTTACAAATTATATTATTTGTTAAAAAATCTTCGAAAAAAAATAATTTTTTGACAATTTGAAATTATTCCATGAAAGTGCTATTCATGAACCACGTGGACAGTCTAAGAGGAGGGAGGGGGGTTGGCGATTGTCCTCACTCTATACAAAACAGATTCTAGATTAAATTTTCAAAAGGTCCTATATGCATATGAAACCCATGACTCATAGGTTGTTTTGAATTTCGGAATTGTCCACAAAGAGGAAGGTTCAGATATTTAAAAAAACAGTGTCCACATGGTTTTGGGATGGCCCCGAACGAAAAAGCTAAGCAAAAAAAAGTTTCCGAGATAATTTTCTTTTTTCTAATCTTTGTTAATCGGACAACTGGTTGCTTGAATACGGTCTGTTATGGTATTGTTTTGTGAAAAAAAAAAGTTTTTCTTAGAGCTCCTATTTTTAATTGATGATAATTTTGAAAAGTTGTTTTAGACCTACAAAATAAATAAAAAAATCGTTGCTGTTTGGGATCTGACGAATTTTCAATTATTCCATGCAATTGGATTCAACACTAGTTCAAAACATAACTTGCCAGTTTGATTAAAATTTAATTGGCCATTCTGTTTTCCACTTAGGCTCGTTAAATTACAAAAAAAAGCCACAATAAACATTATTTAAAATACTTTGCTTCTTGACAAGGATTTGAAAATGACTAAAATAAGTTTGTTTGATTTCTTTTCGGTAAAGATGAAATGTTTAACGTAAAATTTAACGTGGTTGCATAAATTAATTCTAGTACTCCTAGAGCAGCAAGACCAGCTCTGCTCTTCATAGCTCATCGAGCTGCTCATGGCCTGCTGAAACTGCTGTCGAAAATAAGTTATTTATAACCTGCCGAAACTTATCCTTAATTTATCGCTTCGGGAAAATGTTCCTAAAACTTTTTTTTTCTGCCTTTTTTCATTCTTATCCCTCAAGACGAGATTATCAACAACGCCAGCACGCTCAACACCGACGACGAGGACGCCGAAGATTCCGAGGACGACGACGACAGCCAGGAGGGCAGCGCCGACCGTTTGCTGGTGTTTTAAGGTGAAGTCGCAGTCACAGCAGCAGAGCGAGAGAGAGAAGTTGTATCCTTCCAGTGTGAAACACGTTGAACGAAAGAACAGAACAAAAAAATAACATCTCTCAACACTACGTCGTCGTTTTTTCGTTTTTTTCCCACGTGTCGCTCGAATAGATGTTTAATTTCCACTTTTTCTGCGGTGAGAAACAAAACGTACCACCCCTCTTCCAGGGCTTAATCCCTTTTTTGAAGTATATTGAAAAAAAAATAAAGAAAAAAAACCATACAACTTAATTTAGATAAATTGAATTCACAGAGCAAAAATTTAACGTCTGTTTCAAAAACTGAATTTCGTCCGCGTGCATTGTTTGGAGAAAGAAAAAAAAAGCAAACAAACAAAACAACACACACTAAACTAGTGGAAGAAGTAAACAAAAAAATACAACACTAGCAATTCCCCGTCCTTTTATTAGCGCGTCGTGTGTCTTTACTGTTATTAAGTTTGTAATTTTTAACTAACCGAAAAAAACCAAGTGTGGTGAAAGTAAGCTGATTGGAACGATGTTTAGTAAAACAAAAAAGGTAATCAAAAAATGTGGGAGAAGTGTGAAACTTTGTAATGAAAACCACGTATTTTTTTCCTTTATTTAAGGATTACTGCACAGACAAGCAGATAGTAATACATTTGAGTGTTTGGAAAGTCACCACGGATATTTCATACTCACCACAGCGCATTTGCAAACTTTTTTCGGCTCGATGGCTCTCGTGAGATGTTATTGATGAATAATACATAAAAATATTCAATGATTTAAGTCTGTTTGTCTGTAAGAAAAAATAAATTAACAAAACTTGTGTTTGAAACAACTGCTCATTTTTCAGAGAAAACATTTCATTGCAAAATATATTCACGTGAAACGGTCAAAAACGCATTTTTTTCTATTTGTCAACCGGCTGTACTGTCAGTTTGCAGCATGTTTTCCACTCTTTCTCATGTAGAGCAAAAAAATATTTCTTTTGGCGCTCACTGAGAGAGAACTTCAGAAGAGGACCAATCGCTCTCCTCTCATGCATGAATAATCGGTAAAAAGGAATTGAAAAAAAAATCAATTCCGACATTTTCAAAAACAACAACATTTCGATAACAATAGCTGTCACTTTCCGCAAATAAACAATGTTTGTGAATAAAACGAATTATGAATTTATTTGACTCATACAGATTGATATTTTTGATAATTCGATATTCCGCCTCTGAAAGTGAGAAGTTTTTCTTCACAATTTTGTAAAAAATCCAAATAAAAAAATATCTTTTTACACTTTGTGCGACTTTTCTGTCGATTGTCCGTCAGCCGTAAGCATATTTGTGTTGTGTAATGAGAAATTGGTGAAGCTAAGTAAGATAAACAAGAGGAAATATAAGAAACTAACCAACAGAAAGCCATAAAAACACTTCAGAATCGTAAAACATTGTTGTAAAAAGCCTTATTTTCGCAAGTAATAGTACAGATTCAACAACTACTAGTAAAATGAAATATAAACAAACAAACAAAAAAACATAACAAGAGC
>NC_068937.1:92531738-92669238 GCF_016801865.2 Culex pipiens pallens | reverse complement strand
GAGACTGAGACTGAGACTGAGACTGAGACTGAGACTGAGACTGAGACTGAGACTGAGACTGAGACTGAGACTGAGACTGAGACTGAGACTGAGACTGAGACTGAGACTGAGACTGAGACTGAGACTGAGACTGAGACTGAGACTGAGACTGAGACTGAGACTGAGACTGAGACTGAGACTGAGACTGAGACTGAGACTAAGACTGAGACTGAGACTGAGACTGAGACTGAGACTGAGACTGAGACTGAGACTGAGACTGAGACTCCCCTACTGAGGCTGAAACTACGACCGAAACAAAAACTCACCTTATCCTGATCAAAGAACAAGTTAAGCCGCTGAAACTTGTCGCTCGTTTCCGCCACCTCGCCCAGCGTTGTTCCGTCCTCCCCGACGGGTCCATTGGGCACCAGTGACCCGGCGGCCATCGGGTTTTCTTTCACCTCGTCGTCCACCGACTTGATGATGTGCTGCTCAATTTCCACCTCGGTGTCTGCGCTACTTGAATTAAATTTTGAGCAGCTAAGTTGGTTAATTGCTCAACAAGCCAACAGATTGCGCTAGTATTCTTTAGAGAAATTTGTTCTAAGCTTGAAGCACAGACAAACAGATGTAAAACATTGAACAACTTTTTCAAATGTGCATCACAACTGTCAAACGCGAGTGGTGAATTCAGGATTGTCATGATGAGTTTTCAATCATTCAAATTGACCGTTAAATTGCTGATCGGATCTTTTAAAAAGGGTTTTACGACTGTTTGTCTGAGCTTCATGTACACTCAAAGTAAAAAGTATCCTTTTTTCAAGTTCACCCGTCGTTACCCTTCAAAAGGGTATCGAAAATGTACTGAATTTGACATCAAAAGTAAAATCAGTTTGTTTGTTTATTTCTCAACAGGCACTTATTGCCCAAATGAACTTAAAAACTAAGACTAAAACTAAAACTAGAACATTCGTCTTAACACTGATAAAAACTTGGACTTTAACACATCGCGGGACAAACTGACGTCAAAAACAGAGGACACTTTATTGAAGGCTCGCTTCAGTCCGACGATGGCTCCGTTGGCGCTGTAATTGGTACGGCGGAAAGGGATCTGCATGATTGGCGTGTGGCGTAGCTGGCGGGCAGGTGCAGTCAGGGTGATCTTATCTCGAAGAGAGGGGCAATCGATCCTGTCGGTCAGAACGTCCGAAACTGTCAACGCACGGGCCAGGTCACGACGCAGCTGGAGAGTGTCGAGATGCATGAGCTGGCAGCGGTCTTCGTATGGCGGCAGCTGCTGGGGATTTCTCCAGGGCAGCAGTCTCAGGGCGTATCGGACAAACCTGCGTTGAATTCTCTCTAGCTGATAAACGGCGTTGTTGTAGTGCGGAGTCCAAACCGACGAGCAATATTCGAGCGAGGACCGGACCAACGAGCAGAACAGCGTTTTCAAGCAGTGGATGTCGGTGAAGTGGCGTGTCATACGGATCACCAGACCGAGCTGACGGGATGCTTTGGCAGTTATGAAGGACACGTGTTGCTTGAAGGTCAGTTTAACGTCCAGTATGACACCGAGATCCTTAACGTGATCAACTCTTTCCACTAGTGTGTCGCCAAGATGGTAGTTGAAGAGTATCGGACAGTGCTTCCGACTAAACGTTATCACCTGGCATTTACCGGGATTTAGGACCGCGTTGCAGGGCTTCGGCATCTTCGAGACAGTCGATCTTGGCGAACAGTTTGAGGTCGTCTGCGTAGGAAAGATGAGGTCCTCTCAGGGTGAAGTTGGCGTCGTTGAAATAGAACAAGAACACCAACGGACCGAGGTGGCTGCCTTGACCGATTCCAGAGGTAGCGTCGAAACTTTCGGAGAGTGCGTCCTCGATTTTCACCCGCAGCGTGCGTCCCGACAGATACGACCTGAACCATGTCAACAGGCTGCCACAGAATCCGAGCTTCTCGAGTTTGGCGATAGCGATACTGTGGTTAATCTTGTCGAAAGCTGCCGACAAATCTGTATAAACGGCGTCAGTTTGAGAGCGATTGTCGAAGCTATCGAAAACGAACTCGATGAAGCACAGCAGATTCGTGGCAGTGGACCGTTTTGGAAAGAATCCATGCTGATCGCTGGATAATTCCTGGCGGCAATGGGCAAATATTGGACCAATCACCACCAACTCGAACAGTTTCGAGGCAGCGCAGAGGGCCGAGATACCTCTGTAGTTCTCGATGTTCCTTCGATCGCCTTTTTTATGCACGGGGAACATGAAGGCCTGCTTCCATGCACACGGGAACTTTCCGGAGGCGAGGGATAGCCGGAACAGGTGCAAGAGGGGCGATACCAGCGCGGACGAACATCGCTTCAGCAGTGTCGAGGGAATTCCGTCCGGTCCAGGGGAGCTGGAATGTTTCAGTTTAGTTATCGCAGCTGATATGGCGTCGTCATCTATGTCAATCATGGGGAGAAATCGATCGCGACGGGGAACGCTGTTGGCAGCAATTTGGATCTCGTCGTCGGTGATATGTTCGTTTGTAAAAACACTCGAAAACTTTTTGGCGAACAGCCTGCAGATTTCCGCAGTGCTCTCAGCTTCCTCGTTGGCCAATCGCATGGACCAAGGCAGCCCAGATTCTTTGCGGTTCTCGTCGACGAATTTCCAAAACTTCTTCGGGTTGGCCTTCAGCTCACGCTGCTTCTTGCGCTGGTAGCTTGCCATACAACTGCGACTCAGACGCTGGTATTTGCTGTTCATTCTCAAGTAGTACTCGCGAAGGGAAAGTGTTCCACACCTGGAGAAGATCTTGAAAGCGGCTCGCTTCTGGGTTTTGAGGTTGCAAAGCTCCGGCGTTTGCCACGGTAGGTGAGTGGAATTACGCTTCCTGACCTTAGGCACGAAATGTTCGATGTGATCTCGCAGGATTGATGAGAATGTATCGACCGCGGCATCGACGTCGACAGAGTCCAAGACACTATCCCAGTCGATGTTGCGCAGTGCCAGAGACATTTCATCGTAATCAGCTCCTCGGAAGTTGTAGCATACGGTGTCCGGTCGGTCTCGAGCAACAGAGCTGTGACAGCCGTCGATGGTGACAACGAGCGTGGGATGGCGATGGACGATCTTAGCAAGCGGGGCCGGGGCAACGATTAGCGTTGGGGCGAAATCTTGTGCGCTCACAAAGCAAAGATCGAGACGGCGACCGTCTTCGTTCTCAATATGGTTGATCTGCTGGAGAGTGGCCAGGTTATATCCGGCCAGAAGATCGCGCGCACAGGGATGGAATTGTGAGCGATCAGGATCCGGGTACAAGAAACCGTTACGGGAAGGTGTCCAGGTCAGTTTCGGCAAGTTGAAGTCCCCTACGACAACGATGTCATCGATCGGGCGCGTGCGTTCTGCAATAGATGCTACCGAATCGAGATGGATCTTATACAGGTCCTTATCGTAAATGCGATCCGGGGGGAAGTATACCACGCAAAGGAAAAGGACACGATCAGACAGCTTCAGAGACACCCAGACCTGCTCGACTGCCTTCCAAGCGTCTTGGACAATCCGGCGTGGCTTGAAACAGCGGCGTGCCGCGACGAGGACTCCTCCTCCTTCCGCTTTCCTGCTGTTGTTTGGTCCACGATTGCAGCGAATAACTTCGTAATCCGGTCCGAAGACCTGCGACGAAAGCGTGTTCTCTTTCAGCCAAGTTTCCGTCAGGGCGATGAAGTCGAAGCATTCTCCTGAGCTGGCGTGAAGGTAGTCATCAAGGTTACCGTTCATGCCACCAGCATTTTGGTAATAAAGATGACATTGCTGAATCCTCGAGGAAACCCTAGCTGACGAGCGAGGGTGGGTGAGCGGTGCGTCGGAGGATTGCTGAGAGCTGGAAGGTTGTGAAGCATCAGGGAGCGTCGACTGAACGGAAAAACGTGAATACATGCCTGGGAGCGCATTTTGGAAGACCCGTTCTCTAAAGCCGTACACAGGGCCGGGACGACTTAGATGTCCGGAACTAGATACGTCGCAGCAGAGCGGTGGCGCGACTGTGACGGAAGAGTCGGGGTCTTCCATGATGCGGAGGTTCGTGCGTCCCGGGTCAGCAGTGTCCGTCGGCCACCTACTTGGTGACGGGTTGCGGTAGCTGCAGCTCGGTAGATCGCGATGTACGGGCGTCATCCGATTGTCGCTAGAATGCAGGCGGGCATCAGGGTCGAAGAAGTCACGTTCGTGAAAAGCGGGATTGTACTTGCCTGCGTTTGGCATTTGGAAGACCCTTTCTCTGGAACCGTACACAGGGCCGGGACGACTTTGATGTCCGGAACTAGATACGTCGCAGCAGAGCGGTGGCGCGACTGTGACGGGAGAGTCGGGGTCTTCCATCATGCGGGGGTTCGTGCGTCCCGGGTCAGCAGTGTCCGACGGCCACCTACTTGGTGACGGGTTGCGGTAGCTGCAGCTCGGTAGATCGCGAAGTACGGGCGTCGTCCGATCGTCGCTAGAAAGCAAACGGGCATCAGGGTCGAAGACGTCACGTTTGTGAAAAGCGGGATTGTACTTGCCTGCGTTTGGCGTTTGGAAGACCCTTTCTCTGGAACCGTACACAGGGCCGGGACGACTTTGATGTCCGGAACGAGATACGTCGCAGCAGAGCGGTGGCGCGACTGTGACGGGAGAGTCAGGGTCTTCTATGATGCGTATGTTCGGGCGTCCCGGGTCAGCAAATATGGCGTATTGATCGTCAAGAAGAGGGCAGCAGTCGAAAAACCTTGTCAAGATGCGGGGCGATACGTCGATCGAAAAGACGGACGTTAATCCGTTCGACGTTTCGCGAACCCCGAGGTGGTAACGCTTGGTCGCCTGGTGAAGTCAATAAACTCGCGGAAGGCCAATCCTGCAGGCCAGTTGTCCGCGTCCAGAGATGAATCTCGGTAGTCCCGGCTTACCCCAACCTTGAACGTGATAGAAGAGAGTTCGGCGACGTCGACTCCTTTTTTCACAAGCATCTTAACCACGACGGGATCATCTTCGTCGACGGAGAGGCACTCTTTCACCATCGTGCAGATGTCGTCTTCCGTTACAGTTGGTGGGAAACTGGACAGCCAAATGTACCACAAATCGTCGGGCTCAGCGTCCGCGATGATGGGAACAGACGTCATAGCCTTTTTTCCACGGGATGCGGCCGGAATGTTTGCCTTTCCAGGTGGGTCCGCGCTCGAGTCCCGCTGTCGCTTTTGGCCAAGGGTAGGCCAGTCAGACGAAGAAGTTGATTGCGCTTCGACTTTTTCGTTGAGCGCGGCAACCGTCGATGCAAGTTTAGCGATATCGCTCTGCACCGTTTTCATTGACTCGACTAACGCTTTGGGACGCTTTTGACGAGGTGACGAAAATGACTGCTCAAGAACAGCTTACTGCACTCGTCGCACATCCAGAAGAAATTATTGGGGTGCGTCCCCATAACGTCGAGTGCCGGGACGTCCACTTTGACGCAAATCATGTGGAAGGTCGACTCGCAAAAACCGCGACACACGATGCGGTCCGAATCAGAAACCTTCTTGTTACACTGTTTGCAGCCCATATTGCGGATATGTCGTTCCCCTCGGAAGCCCTCTCGAAATGGGTAAAGCGCGTAAGCAGAATTGGGTACACCGTCTGTGTTCTTACAATGGGTGATACTACCGAAGCGTGGATTGTTATTGTTATTCCAGCCGGTAAGTATGGAGGTACCGAAAGTGACGCTAGGTTTCACCAGCAGCGGCAGCAAATTTGCTGATTTATTGCACGAGACTCGCGAAAAAACGGGTTGTTTTCGCGAAACGAACCCTTTTAAAAGGGTGACGCCGGGTGAACTTTAAAAAAGGATAGAAAGTACCCTTTTGAGGGATACTTCTGACTTTGAGTGTAAGAATTTCTGTAAAAATACCCGAAACTCACCCCCTTTCCTCCCTCCCCTCTCCCTCCTCCGGTCCTCCCTCCCCACCGTCCTGCGAAACCTGCGAGGCCTGTCTCCTCTCGATCAGGTCCAGCGCCTGCAGCTGAATCTCCACGTTCCGCTGCGTCATCATTCGGATGAAAATCCGAATGTCATTCGCGGCCCAAATCTGCTGAAACAGCCCCTGGTGAAAGGAGAACGTGTTGGCATCCCCTCCACCTCCTTCAGCCCGACTCGGAGACGCCCCGGACATGGCCGCCGAGTTCCGACCCTCCAGGCAGGCAAACTCAAACTGTTCCGGCGTAATGTGCATCTCGTCCATGAACGTGCCGAGCATGTAGTCCACCAGGTTCTTGTACTCGTCGTGAACCCGCCGGAACTCCGGATTTTGCTCGTCCGGTTTGAGGTTAGGGTCGAAAACTGCAAGCACCGTCGGAGCAGGGCAAGAAAAAATAGGGGAAATCAATTATTCAACTGCAAGATATGTTATCAGACGGAAAACCGCCGCCTACTTATCGATTTGTCCTCGATGAAGGTCTGCAGCGGAGCGTTCCAGACCGGGCCGTGCAGGAAGCAAACCAGCGAGTCGAACACCCACGAGTTGTCGTCGGCCATTGTGGACACTTCCAAAACTTTATCACCGAAAAAAAGAAGAAAGGAAAAACTCGTTTCGAGTTCGAGTTTTTTTCTTGCTGCTCAAACAGAATCAAATTGCTGACTAAGCCTGCGGAACTGACCATGGGATGTGCCGTAGCAGGCTGGGAGCTTCATGTGTTTGTTACACGTGGTCGCCATGGCAATCAACTCAACGAAGGGGTTTCATTCATCGTTGGTCAAGGGTGGAAAGGATCAAATGAATGGGCACTTAAAATGCCACTTTGAGGAGTTTTTGTTTGTTGTTTGGGAGTAAAAGTGCAGTAAACGACGTTTTGTATTTTTTTGTTATACTTTGTTTAATTTTACTTTGCTCAAGTTGTAGTATGCAATGTTTGACGACGACCCGTTTCTTAGACATGTAAAACTTTTATTTCTATTTTTTTTTAAATAAGATTCTTCATAATTTTTGATAATTTTACTTTCCTACAAAAGAAAGGTTTACAAATTGCCTTTCAAAAAATATTGTCTTACTTCTAACATCTAACTCATACCGCAACGTCAGCCAATGACCGCTACCCTAAATGGTAACGTGTCATCCTGAAGTCTGCGATAATAAAATGGGTATACCGCAATAGATCAAAGTCATGGTCGCAGTGTTCTCAACCCAACAAAAAAAAAACATCTAACTCGAATTCAGCGACCTAAGACTTTATGGTTGATTACCTATAACCTTACCAAAAGCATTTTTTATCACCGCAATATTGGCCGACATCTTGGATTACAAATTCCTACACACAAAAAAAAATATTACGGTAATGACAAAAGTATCTTACTTTTGAATTAAAAAGTGGTCTAAATTTGCTGCAAACGTCAATCAAAACAGAACACGTCCGCAGCCAGGACTTGGACGCGGATACCTTCGAAGGAGGATGGTGCGGAACAAGGTTAGGGGATTAGGGGAAAGTCGGTTTTCAAAAGGATGAGGCCAGCTTCCTGCCGGATCTGCAGCTGTTTCACGACAGAAATGGGTAAGAAGGAAGCTTGGGTGTTTGGTGGCGTTTGTGTTTGATTTTGTTTGTTTTTGTAGGACGCCGTTTATGCGGATGTGAATTTGCACCGGTTGTATTCGATAAAGTTAATTTTAACGGTGAGGAGAAGGATCCGACGGAAGAGCGAAACGACGAGAAGCGATCGGAGGTTGTCAGCGCGGATGTTGCACTCGGTGCCGGCGGTTTACGACCATCAGCAGCATTATGTGCCAGAAGTGTGGGATGTCCTGAGGGTCCGCAGTCCATTTCTCGGTGCGGGACATGTATTGCCTGTTTGTTTGTTTATTTCTCATGTTTGACGAGTATTGCATAAACATCCGGAAGAACAGTTTGCACCAGTTCTGGAAGAACCGTCTGTACGAAAGCCGCAGGTCCTGAAGCTGTCGTACTCGGATTACTTCCAGAGGTTGGAGCGATATCCGATGAACCTGATAAAGAAAATCTACCTGGAATACCGAAGAAGTCACCGGTGAGTATTGAGAATGTGTTTCCCAGTCGGAAAACGTCGACTTACCTTCCCGAATTAACACCCAATGGCCAACTCCTCCAAGCCTGTCCTGATGATGGCCGGCAACGAGACCACCCTGTTCTCTACATCGCTGTCGC
This sequence comes from Culex pipiens pallens, assembly GCF_016801865.2. Classification (NCBI taxonomy): domain Eukaryota; kingdom Metazoa; phylum Arthropoda; class Insecta; order Diptera; family Culicidae; genus Culex; species Culex pipiens. Next base: position 92,661,088 of record NC_068937.1, on the reverse strand, counting down.
GCTCCAAAATGTAGGCCGCGATGTTAAGCAGCATAAGCAGCAGTTTTAATATTGAAATAAAAATAAAAATAGAAATAAAATCCATCACATTTTTCGAAAATCATCCCTGTAATGTTAAATGTTATTTATTGTTGCCATAAAAAGTTTCTTCTTATAATAAAAGTAAAAAACTTTTACCGATACAACGATTTTGTTCCAGAAGTGCATGGTAGTATCAAAAACTTTCCAACTTTTAAATTAAAAAGTTTGAACTTTCTACGAATATTCACCAACGCGAACTTTTAATCCAACGAACGATCTTTTTAAATTTAGAGTATTTTTTCTTTGTGTGTATGTTGTGCTTTATAGTGTTTTATGTGGAATGAAAAAGATGTTGTGTTAAAGTGATACATTAAAACTGGTAAATAAAAAAATGTCAAAAGAGCAACCACTTTTATTTTTTGATAAGTAATCACAAAACGCAAAGAAAAATACGAGTAACAAATCCTAGAACAAATCACAAGACACTCGAATTAAAAACGCATGAAAATCCAGTGAATACATTCTGCTGCGCACGTTAAAATCCAATGAAAAGCACAGGACAATGTTGTGAAAGCTACATGAAAGTCCGGTGAAATTCATCTGAGGCGCATGCAAACTTGCTTTCAATGTGTGTGTCAGCTGGTTTTCGGTATGCATGAATTTCATGACACAACCGCATGGGAATAGGTTTGGAAAAAAATTTACATACCTTTTCATGCAGCATTGTGGTGAACAGTTTTTTGAGTGTAGACATGTGTACCAAATCAATGTCACTGGAATATCTCGTCACAGGCTTAACCGATTTTGGCCGGAATGGTTTTAATCGATCCGTCTTAACGTCCCCTAAGTTGCTATTTAAATTCGTGCAGTTTTATCATGTATTTAAAAAGTTATGTTAAAAAAAACTGTTTCATATTAAATCAAAATTATGGTAAAAAGGGTGGTTTTTTCATGAAACCCTCACATGTAATATATTTTTAGAAAGCATATGAGAAGACCTTTTAGGTGGAGTAAGAATTTTCAAGATCTGACTTACCTATCTTAAATTACAAGCAGTTAAAAAAAATGGTCTGAATTCACATAACCTCAACTGGTCGGGTCTGATCGCCACGAAAAAGCCGTGTAGAGGGATGCCATTTTCCTCAAAGGCCGTATCTGTATAAACTTGACAAAAAGTCTGTAGGTAGTCTGTTTTTTTACTCATCACTTTTTTTTATAAGAACCTCTTAGGTGCTGCGAACGTTAGGGGAGATCCATAAACATGTGGACACTTTAGGGGGGTTGGAATCACTATAAACGAGAGGAAGGCACCAACCACCTAAAGGTGGATTAAGTAACGTTTTTTAATAAGCTCATGTCAATGTTATGGTCAATGGTCATTCGAAAACAAATTTCATCAATATAAATTGGCAACAGTTTTTCGATTTGATCATCGAAAGAAAATTCAACCTAAAGTTAGGTGCTTTGAGGTAATCTCAGAAATAAATTTAATATTTACTGCACTTTACCCTTGTCCAGCAATGTGTGTCGGCCAGTTAAACGGTTGTAATCATAAATATAGGCTGTTTGTCTGCATTATTGGAATGGGTTTTGTGATGCAACTCAACCAAAACAAAAGACGCAAGTCGCAATCGTGTGACATAGGTCAAAGGTCCATGTCTGACGCTGTCCAAACCGCATTCAATCACGGTCATGGGTATATCTTTTAATATGTTTGGTTTGGGGAACGACAAAACACTTTATTTTGATGTAATTCTTCAAAAATTTGGCCAAATGAAATTTTCACACCATTTTGACATTAAAGACGTTAACTTATTGGTTCAGTTGACTAACTAACATTTAAACTAAGGTATTTTTACATAATAAATAAAAATAAATTATATGAAGATGAGATAATAAATAACAGATATTAAACATAATTGCAAAAACACTTCAATAATTTACATGCACATATATGCAACAACACATAATTTTATTAACTGAAATGTCTTAAATTTTAAAATTTTAAGATTTGTTATTTTTTTGTATTTTTAGACTTTGGAGGGTTTAAGAATTGGAAAAATAATGAGAATCGGGGCCGCAATTACAAAGCGGATTCAGTGACTATTTCTTAACTTAATGTTAACATTCCATAGGTGATTATAAGCTCCAGCTAGTGTCGATGTGTTGGTCCGAGCCGGGATTTGAACACATAAGAAGAACACATATTTCCGAATTTTGGGATTTCACAACGTTTGGATTTTGAACTTTTTTATATTCTTTTTATTTTTTTGAATGTGAGCAATTCTCTACCAAAACCGGAAATGGATTTTACTTGCATTTTTTTATTTGGCTCAAACTTTGTGGTGGCCTTCCCTATGACCAAAGAAGCTATTTTGTGTCATTGGTTCACCCATACAAGTCTCCATACAATTTTGGCTGCTGTCCATACAAAAAATGGTACACGCAGAAAAATGTTTTGTAGAATCAGCCTGTACGAGGTTTGAATCAACATTTTTTTTTTTGTTAAATATAATCAACGCCGATTTTGCGTTGAAACAAACCTTGATTTTCTCAATTCCACAAAAGTTTTTTGTTGTTTTGAAAAATCTGCTTTGACGTTTAGCGTTGATTCAACAAAAATCATGATTTTCAAATCAACACGTTTTGTTGATTCAAATATGCCTTATTTTCCTGCGTGTATGTAAATATTCAAACAGCTGTATCTTTTGAGTAAATTTTGAGTGGCTAAGTGGTAGGTATTGTCATAGAATAGAGATAGGTAGAATTGCCACTTGCCGATTCCCCCTTGTAAACGTCAAGCGACACTGCCGACAGCGCCACCACTGCTCGAAACGGGGAACTTCAGTCGAAATGCGCACTGTGCACTTTGATGGAACTGCCCTGTGCATTCTGGAGGGTGCGTTTTGTTTGACAGTGACAGATGGAAAAAGGCTTGTTGACGTTCAGTTGGCAATCAAAAATGTGAAATGGTGCTTGGAAGCCGGATGAAAAGACGAGACTAGTGAAGGCGGTAGAACGTTAGGATTAGGCGCATATTGCGGTTTAAGTTGGAGTGCGGAGTCTTTGCTGGAACACCACGACCACTTTTCTTCACTCCGAACGGCAAAATAGTCATTTCCTCTTCCGATTCTTCACTTGGTTTGACAGCGACAGCGAAATGTCAACATGACAAAACAGATGTCTTGGAGAAGTGAAAACGGGTGTCAACTTATTTGGCATAATCTTGAAATTTAGAAAAAAAAAAAAGATGCTGATGCGAAATAAAAATCATTTAATCTTATTTAAAACAAAATATCCTAGTTAAGGGATGCACTTATCTTGAATTTTCATAATTGTTTTGATTTGTTTTCCATGTTTTTTAAAAATCATTTTACATTTTTAATAAATAATATATATGTGCCAACCAGTTCTCCACATTCTTGACAGTATTATGCGCAGGGTGTTGTAGTTCCCCGTTTCGCCGCTGGCATCAGTTAGGCAGCACAGTTTTGTCCCCCGTTCGGTAAATGAGTGGCAATTCTATCTTTCTCTATTCTATGGTATTGTTGAGGACTATTGAGAAAAAAATAGGTACACGGAAAAAAAAAATTGCAGATTTTTTAATCAACTTTTTTTTTACAAAAACTCAATTTCCCAAAATATGAGCGAGTTGTGGCGCTATAACCACGGCAAATAGTGTCCAGGGCATTCGTGGAAATACAATGTCCCATCCCAGAGGGTCCAGGAGTACCAAACCTTCTTAGCATGGTGCTCCCAACGAAGACAACCAAAATTTCGGAGCGTATGGTGATGTTTACCCACGCTTCTCCTCCCCTGTCGCTTCAGAATTGTGTTGTTGTTCAAACACTCAGTGCTCAAACTCAACCCAATAACGAGTCATCTCTGCGATACGGCTTTACGCATTAGGCCTGGCCGCTTTAACGCTTGTGATGTTTCAATGCATTTCAATGCAATGGCGCACTACAAATGTTAATAAATGACAAGAAGAGTGCTAGGCGTCATCTAACCTAAGGCACTCTCCAGGATCCCTTCGAAAGATTGGCTGCGCTAGGGTCTGATTAGATTAGATTAGACAAAAACTCAATTTCCCAAAATTCGTATTTTTTGATTTTCGAGATTTTTTGATATGTTTTAGGGGACAAAAATCCGCAACTTTTGAGCCAAAGAGAAACATGGTCAAAAAATCTGCCGCCGAGTTATGAATTTTTGAAAAAATAGTGATTTTTGGAAAAAAAACGAAATTTCAGGCTAAAACAAAGTTGACGTTATTTTTTTATGCAAAATTGAATTTGCAATCGAAAAGTACTTTACAGATTTTTTGCTAAAGAGCTCCATTTTCAAGATATAGCCACCGAAAGCTTGATTTTAGCAAAATATTTGCAGTTTTTCGATTTTTAAAAATAGTGACCATGAGTGACCATTTCTGAAAATATTTGTTTGAACAGTTCAGAAAATTTGCTATAAAATTGTCAATTTTCAATGTTAAAATATGAAACATTCGTGAAATTTTCCGATCTTTTCGAAAAAAATATTTTGGGCGTAATATTCAATGTTTGGCCATTTTGAATTGTTAGTCTTTATTTAAAAAAATTTAAAATATTTTTTTTAAAAAGGTCGGAAAATTTCACAAATGTTTCAAATTTCAACATTGAAAATCGGACCATTAGTTGCTGAGATATCGTCATTAGAAAATGGTGAGTTGTTTGGGTGAAACTTAGAAAACTTCAATTTTCGTGTTTCTTTTTCTTAAAGCGGCTGTATCTTAGCAACTCGAGGTCCAATCTTCAATGTCTCTAAGACAATTTTATAGCAAATTTTCTGAACTGTTCAAAAAAATATTTTCGGAAATGGTCACTCATGGTCACTATTTTTAAAAATCGAAAAACTGCAAATATTTTTCTAAAATCAAGCTTTCGGTGGCTATATCTTGAAAATGGAGCTCTTTATCAAAAAATCTGTAAAGTACTTTTCGATTGCAAATTCAATTTTGTATTAAAAAATAATGTCAAATTTGTTTTTGCATGAAACTTCGATTTTTTCCTAAAATCACTATTTTTTCAAAAATTCATAACAACTAAAAACCATTTCTGATCACTTTTATTCATTTTCATGCAAAAAATATATTGACAAGACAACATTGTTTCGATGGATCAACTATGGTCCCCTTGGAACGAGCTGTCAAGTACCCAGTCACGACGTTCTAGCAGGATTCTAGCAGAGTTCATACAGAGCTGGATATTCTTACAGCATTCTAGCAGAAAGGTTCCACCTTTCTAGCAGGATTCTGACAGAACCAGCTCTGCTAGACTATTTCGTGACTGGGTAGAACCTTTTCTGTCAAGAAGGGCAGCGTTGTTATTTTTTTTATTGATTTAAAAATCCATTTTAAGTGCTCTGCGGTCGTACAAAGGGTCATTATACTCAAAAAAATGAGCTTTATCGTTGTGAACAATAATATCACAAATAATAATTTAAGGACTCAATAATAACAAAATAAAACGTGTTTGTTATGGTTTACATTGCGTGCTCTTATTTTTGTGTATCAAAGCCAAACATTAAAACGCGTTTTTCTCGGAACATTGAAATGGCGGGTGCGACAAGATAGCACGACAGCGTCGACATGCTCATGAGTTCTCTAGCAAATTGTTAGTACTCGTGAATTGAACTTTTAATTTTGTCCTAGTAATGTAGGGGAAATATACCCATTTTAAGCCTAATAAGCGGACGTGTTTGATTGATGCTGGATAATCTGGAGTGTTCCTTGAAATTTACTAAAACCAAGTACACCAACGAGTAGAGCAACTTGTTGCGAACATTTCTGTTTATTTTTACTTTTACTTAAAGTCTTCTATTCCTTTCACAAGCATTTAAAAAAAATCCCAAATGTATTCTAATCAGACGAGAATGCATTGGGCCACGCCCATTTTTCTATTTTCAGCAAAGTTCTTTTTTCTTCCAGCGCTCTTTTGGGTCTGCTAAGTTCTGCCAATTGTGATGAAATTTTAAGCGAAAACTCACGAAAAGTAGCATTCCTGACGCATTTATTTTCCTTATCGGCGCCAACCTAGCTATTGCGAGCTGTATGCTCGGCTAGAGTACGGTCAACTAAGCTAAGCTAACTCACGAAAAGTAGCATTTATAGAGAAAGTTTCCTGGCATCACTGGATCACTCCAACAGGCGTTGCTAGTGGTGCCACCTTTTGTTCTTTTTTTGCCTTCGCTTCTCGCTCGGTTTTCTTCAGCCTTCGATTGGAATTGGTCGTCAAAAGCCAAACTTAAAAAGACTTGGCGCGCTTGCTAATTATTTACATGTTTCGGGATTATTTTTCAAGTGAGTGACTAACTAATGTTCAAAAGAACATGTTGCCGGTAGTTGGAAGCAATTTCATATCTTAAGCGCTTTGAAAACGTTAGCGCAAGTGAAAAGATATTGATGGTGACTTTCGTTAAGGGACCATCCATAAACCACGTGGACACTTTAGGGGGGGGGGGGGGGTATGGCGATTGTCCACGATCCATACAAAAAAGTTTTTTTTTGTATGGACAATTGTCCACGAGGGGGGGGGGGGGGGTAACAGATTCCCAAAAAAGTGTCCACGTGGTTTATGGATGGTCCCTAAGCAGTTAAGCTCTCATCTTGCGTGTGGATGTGTGTGCCAACAAAATGATGAGAAATGGTCTCGCAACATATAAATTATGTTCAAAAGTTCATTAAATTTGATCTTTTTGGCCAGTAAATGGCATACATTTGCGTGCTTACTCGAGACGGTGCTGTTGCTGGTAATTTTATAGTCTAAATAGTATTTTTGGAGCTTTAATCGAGCATCAATTCTCCATATGACGAAGATAGGTGTTTGATTAGAAAGGTTATATTTCCCCTATGTAGAGGAAATCTACCAATTCCGACGCACTAAGCTTTTCGAGGAATTCTGATTACTTTTGCAGTTTTCCGTATTCAAATACCATTTTCAGATATATCAAAAGAGAGTTCCATTGAAAAATGACCCTGATTTTTATCATCATTTTTGGACTGATTGATAACAATACTTGCATTGTCTGGCGAATAGAAAAATGGTTCCGCATTGACATTTGAAAACGATGCCGCTTTTCGACCCACTTTTCACCACCGAACTACCGAAACGACAATGTTATCGAAAATTAAGAAAATTCCAGGCCAAACGTGCCCTTCCCTATCACGGACGTGAACTTCAAGTACTTAGAACCTCCAGTTGAGTAAATATCAATACTCTTTCAGTACTCTGTAAATGTCGTCGTTTACTAAACTAAAACCTTAATAGTGTTTACAACTCCACTTTTTCGAACAACTTTATTATTGTCTCATATATCTCCAGAATAAACACTATGAATAAGGCAAGTTTTCCCGTTTCCTTGCTGTCCGATACCTTCCGTTACGAGGGATATCTCTCGTTCACGCCGTCGACTGGGAAATTCGCAGCCGGTATACCACTTCTCGATACCCACGCCATGCTTTCGTTGTCAACAGCGGTCATCTGTGTCCTTCTAATCGGTCAAGGTGGCGATTTTCAGATTTCAGAAAGAGCGATGGTGACGGTGTTTTCGACACCAGTACTTGTCGCTGGTCGACGGGGATCGACCTTGTCTACGAGTTTTTTTGTTGGCCATCTGTCAGGCTATTGAACTCATTTTTCTCCACCGCCGTTCTTATTCACAACAATCTGGATCGTATAATTTGAGTTTTGAAAATAGATAACTTAGGCCTTTGGGAGAAATCGAATCAGGAAAAATTGAGGTTTCCTAGTGGCAACATGATAGCGTCCAATATTCAAATGATGATGATATCTGAAGTCGATTTTCAGTTTCAATACAGTCAAACAACTTAAAGTTCACGTCCGCGTTGGGGAAAATTGATTTTTGTCTACAAATTAGCCAACCTGTAAAGAAAGTTTATTTCACCTACAATGACATGGGATGAATTGTGTTGGAGCCAACTGCAACAGTGGAAGGTCGCACCTTTTCCACACGCCACTGGACTCGCGGTTGACAGCCAAGCCTGTCAAGCCACGACTGTCGTGACAGTGCATTAGGCATGACTTACAGTTGTCACCAAGAGTTAATAAAATCATTACAGTTTAGATAGAGAACAAACAACACGCGTTTTTATTACTTGGACAAGTCTCGTCCTTTTAATTGTTAATTTAATTATCTTTGTGCCCGCGTACCACCTCGGCCACCGTGGATACGTTTGGGGCTACAAAAGTGGCGACTCGGTGATTGTTTTGACCGAGTTTTCTCGGTCGAAATTTCGCCCACGCGGAAAAGTTTTCTCCGGGGAAGATCCGGACGCGAGATGGACGGTGCGTCCTCCATGGACCAGCAGCCGGCGGGTCAGCAGCAGCAGATGCCGGGCGGCGTTGCGCCAGTGGAGCAGCAGCCGGTGCCGGACGGGCAAGTCGCGGCGGGGCAACAGCAGCAGGCGTTCATCCGTTCTCCTCTCCATCCTACACCAGAACTTCAACGCTTGCTGGAACAACAGCGAGGTTATGTGGACGAGATGTTTCGGCAGCAACACGAGGTGGTCAAACTTCAGCTGGCACGGATTAAGCAGCAGCAGCTGGAATTTATGCAGCGCCAAGGCCACATTCTGCGAAACATCGTCGCGGCGGTGAACGAGCAGGTTTCGTCGCACTCGGAGGCTCAGAAGTGCGCAAAAATGAGCCACACGGTGGGCAACTGCAGCAGCGAGGAGGTTAGGTTCGAGCAGCCGGAAAGCAACAGCGCCAGTTCGATCGATGAGGGTGTCAACACGGGTAGTGATGGAGATCGCCGTAAGTTTGTGCCGATTGTAAACAACAAGTCGGCTCGTGTAAATCTTGACACGGGATCTGCCACCAAAGCATCGACCGGAACGTGGCCGAAAGTCGGCTGTCAGCCGATGTCAACATCCGTAGCGGAAGCGGTTGCTGCCCAGATGCTGGAGGTTGACGGGAAGTTTTACTACGAGATGACCGTCGGCGGGTGGACATTCGTTGGTCTGGCCCGGGCGACGCGAAAGCAGTTGTTTGGTTGCGACACGACTGACGGTTTCGGACCGTCGCAGGTGCCGAACGTAAACATCTCGCAACAGGGTGGCAACTCATCTCCAATCGGTGGTATTTTCAAGGCGGTGATGAAGGTGGACTCCGGCTGTTTGAGCAGTTTCGTCGACAGAGAGCTGGCAGCGGACGTGGTACCTGGGTTCCGGAGTGCGGAACGCCGAACAACCGCAAAGTATCGACCCCTGGATGAAGTGCTGAGCCAGCTCAAGCAAGATCTGTTCTTCTCACCCGTGGCCAGTCCGGAGCGTTCTCTGATTGTGCGGGAGGAAGGTGAGCGGCTCCAAGGCAAGTACAAATCTCGTCGCCAGTACAAACATCAACAACCAGGCACGACGGCAGTGTTGGAAGCGTCGCAGCAGCTGACTGAACCGAAGCTGGCTGGACCGTGGAGAATTTCTGGTCTCCTTGATGACCTCGAGGAACCGCTAGCAGTGCACAAGAACGAGGCGGGGAGGAGCATCACCACAATCCAAATGCAAGTGCTGGTAGTCTGTCCGAAGGCGTACGGTAGCATACCGAACCGACAGGGTGTCGGCTGTGCTTCGCCTTCTGAAGCGATTTTGGAGCGCATTCGAACAAAATTGGAATTTGAACCGCCACCATCAACAACGTCATCAGCTCTTGCAAGCGAGCGAACGAAGCGAACTCGAATGTTTGCGCGACATGATTCGGTGTATTCGAAGTACACTGACAGCAAGAGGCAGTGGTCAACAGGTGTGGACTACGATCGAAGCAACATGGTGAGGGACGACCGACGACAGATTGAACCACATGCTGCCCAGCCACGCAGTCCTGCCGATTGGGATCCAGGACCAGGAACTGTGAAGATAGCGGTCGCAGCGGCCGGGGAAACTGGAACGTTTCTTGGGCTCGGGCTCTGGCTGTCTCAACAACCTCTTACCAACATCACGATCACCCCAGCAGTCCGTGTCGTCAAGGAACGGACCTGCGCCATCGGTACCGGTGCCATGCTGTTCTTCAAGGTTGAAGGAATCTGCAGTGGTTCGACCCGTACCAGTTCAATTAAAGCGGGGGGATGTTGGAGCCAACTGCAACAGTGGAAGGTCGCACCTTTTCCACACGCCACTGGACTCGCGGTTGACAGCCAAGCCTGTCAAGCCACGACTGTCGTGACAGTGCATTAGGCATGACTTACAGTTGTCACCAAGAGTTAATAAAATTATAACAAGTTAGATAGAGAACAAACAACACGCGTTTTTATTACTTGGACAAGTCTCGTCCTTTTAATTGTTAATTTAATTATCTTTGTGCCCGCGTACCACCTCGGCCACCGTGGATACGTTTGGGGCTACAAAAAATTGTAAAGGGGGAAAAGGGATTTCGGACACCTTTTGGGGGGAAATAATCAAGAAGAGACAGAAATTTTTTTTTGTTTAAAGATTTTTTTGTATATTATTTTCCATTTCGCGTCCACTTTTTCGTCCATCTTACAGAGTTTTTTTTTTCTTTTGTTTTGTCCATCATGTAAAAAGTTGCCCATTATTTGTGTGTGTTGTTTTTTCTGTTTAATGTTTTATATTCTTCATTTGTTCGCCTCATTTCAGCACTCTTGCTCGTGGTGTCGCGGATTCTGTGACGGAAAGGTCAACCTTTAGAGATTTCCACTCGGAAGAAATGATTGTTTCGACAAAGTACAGGGACGAACGACGCTCGATTTGGGTGTTTTTTCTTTTAATTTGTTGATTTCCTTTTATTTCATACGAGAATTTGGCTTACCCGCTAATTACAGTTACCAGTAACTACTATTTACAGCACACAAAAAAAAGATGATCAAATTATTTGACCGACAAGCCGGTCTGGGAGCGAAAGTTTCGGCTTGCAATGCGGGATTTTTGACTCCGAAAGCGGCTTACCCAACAAGAAAGGTGGAATTTCAGGGGGGGGGGGGAGGGGAAACGACAAATAAAAGGCAGATCACGTTTCGTTTGTCGTTTTCCCGGAGGATTTAAATAGTTGTTTTCCGATTCAAAGCAGCTCGCAAGACCTTTCCGGCAGAGAATCACACCTCTGAAATTTCAAACCGGAACACGAGGACAGTTAAATGTTTTGTTTTTTGTTCAGCACACTTTACATGTTCAATGGTCAACAGTTTTTTTTTGTTTGATTTGTTTTGTCTTGTTTACAATTGTTCAAAAGGTGCAAAATGTTTGCCGTTTGGCGCGAGCCAATTTTGCTTCGCGTCGATTCGTTTTTCTTTTATCCATTAAATAGTATGTAGCTTTTTATTTTACTTAATTCTTTTCCCTAAACAACGTTCAAAACACACTTTTGAAAAGCTTGTTTTGTGTTTTTTTATTATTATTTTTATCTCCATCCTGTTTTTCGGCGTAGATTTTCTTTTTTTCAAACAATAATATTGTTTTACAAATTTTACTTTTTGCTGCAGCTGCTTTTTCAACTAAGCCGCGCGCGCATCTTTCTTCTTCTTCACGTGTTTAAGTGTGTAGTAAAAGTTGGGTGTGTAGTAGCGTGTGGTTGATTTTTTTAATACGATCTTTTGCGTTTTTGTTGTTGTTTGTTTGCTTACCTTCTTTAATAGTTTAATAATTATATTAGACTTATTCGTATTCAGTTTCTCTGCGTGGATGTGTTTTTCTTCCATTTTTCCCCCTCCAACAACATTTTGCTGCGCATCTTCATTTCCCTCTTTAAATTACAGCTTCAATTATTAGCCAATGTAATAATTAAAAATTCGCCCCCGTTCTCACGCATGTGTGTGTGTGTGTTAAATTAGCAATTATTTTAACCTCTAGCGTACACATGTATTTATATGAATTATGTATAATTTGTTGTTGCTGTTGTTTCGGTACTAGAGACGGCGGCGTCAACGGAATTTTCCTCCGACGACGGCTGGGAGTTGTGGTTGTGGTGGTGGTTCGGGTGATGATGGTGATTATGCTGCTGCTGATGGTGATGACGCATTTGCTGCTGCTATGCTATTCTTGGCTTCTTTTGTGCGGGGCAGTCGCTGTCGTCGTCGTCATCCTCATCCTCGTCCGAGTTGTCCTCGTAGTCCACCAGACCCTGGAGAAAGGAAAAAAAGAGAGAAAGGAAAAGTGTTAACAATTTCAACATTTGTTGTGGTTTGTAGTCAACTGCCAACCTGAACAACACTATCAAGTACTTCTATCAACAATAAATAAAAATAATACAGTGTAATCCAACAATACGCCCAGCAGCACAAGTCGAGCGTAAAGTGTGCAAATTACCAAAGGAAACCAGGTCACCAATTTCCGCGGATGCACCACATGACAGAATTATAAATGATGGGTCATCCCACCTCAATCGTGCACAAAAATGTGCGAAATCGAAATCAACATTTTCTGATCAAGCTCAAGTTTGGTGGAGCTGTTGATATCACCAAAACAAGCAAGAAAAAAAACCTCCCTTCTTCTTGACACTAGCCCAAAGTTTCGCTTTTTTTGTGAAAATGATGGAAAACCTAAATTTTTAAACTGCGGTATCTCTGGAACCGCATGCCGTATTAAGTCGAGCCAATAGCCATCAAATTGGACGTAGAATCAATTGTGTTGAGTGCACCTTGCGCAAATGAAAACTTGTTGCTCAATTTTCAATTTTTATACTGAGTACATATTTTCATTTAAGTTTTGATTTCACCATCGTGTTGCTGGGATAATTTCACACAGGTTTTCCAATTTTAATTCTTTTTTAACTCATGGTTCTCGAGATATTTAATTTTGAGTTTAGAGCTCAATTTAAAAATTGACCAAACTCGGCAAACCAAACCAGAATCAAAAACCATGAATTTTGATACCCATTTTGCCCAACATCGTATGGTTCGGGAAATGTCCTCCCGGGACAAGCTCCCTGGGGGCACCGGCCGCTCCAGGTTGTGGCCAATATTGTCAAAATGGCCATTTTCAATACCAGTATCAAAAATCATGAAGTTTGATACCCATATTGCCCAGTCTCGTCTGGCCTTCCATCGGGACACCCCTGAGGGTTCTGGCCACTTCGGATCATGTGGCCGGAATATTCTGGTGGTTCTCATTCATACCGGCTGGCCTGCCTCCACTTTTGCTGCTCCTTGCTCCAGGCCATCAGCTTCCAGGTCCAGGTTGATGTTTACACCTCCAGGGTTGTAACGGAGAAGTCGAAAAAAAATCCGCGCCGTCCCAAAACCCAATCCGCGCGTAATCCGCGCCATTTTAAGAAAATAATTTCGTGACATACATACAAGATAATTTCACTTTTTTATTGAAAAAAAAAAGAAAGTATTTGAGAACAAATATTAAACTCGTTTTATGGTAAAGGACTCCGTCGGCAGGAACACAAAAATCACAAACGTTTAAATAATGTTATATTCAATAAATCCAGAATAGCTTCGTGAGGCTAAGTAAGTAAACCAGAGGGTAAAAAATATAGTTGGCAGAAAAATTAATCCTAAAATAGAAATTAAAACCAAATTAAAACATTTAAAAATTTTAATATAAAAACTAACAAAAATCAAATTCTAAAGTTATAACTATTTTTTAATCATAAATCATAAATTAAAAAAAATAAAATTAATAAATTAAGAATTTTGAAAATTTAAATACAGTTCGTATTCAATGATCCTCGCCATAGTGTCACTAAGAAAAATCGAAACAATAAATTTGTATTATTTTCTTCTCAAAATTTCTCTAACCTAAAATATGACTCTAAAAATGTTCCAAAGTTATCAGATTTTCTGTAATCTAAGATGGTGTTAAAAATGGTAGCATTCAAAAATTAAGGAATAAGCAGTTTTTTTTAATGATAAAGTATTTACAAATTTAAGAATTTAAGAATTTAGGAATTTAAGAATTTAGGAATTTAAGAATTTAAGAATTTCAGAATTTCAGAATTTCAGAATTTCAGAATTTCAGAATTTAAGAATTTAAAAATTTAAGAATTTAAGAATTTAAGAATTTAAGAATTTAAGAATTTAAGAATTTAAGAATTTAAGAATTTAAGAATTTAAGAATTTAAGAATTTAAGAATTTAAGAATTTAAGAATTTAAGAATTTAAGAATTTAAGAATTTAAGAATTTAAGAATTTAAGAATTTAAGAATTTAAGAATTTAAGAATTTAAGAATTTAAGAATTTAAGAATTTAAGAATTTAAGAATTTAAGAATTTAAGAATTTAAGAATTTAAGAATTTAAGAATTTAAGAATTTAAGAATTTAAGAGTTTAAGAATTTAAGAATTTATTCAATTCAATTCGGGTTTATTTGTGAATAATCAAGTTACAATGAGTTCATTTCGGTACATAGCAGGGTTTTGGAGTTTCTTTCAGCTGTGTGTTACATCGTAGTTCGATCGAAGGCATTATTACTTATAACTATTGAATAGACAAGAGTAAGAAAAATTTTAGAATTTAAGAATAGTTTTTAAATATCATTTTTTTTATAGAATAGATTTATTAGAATAAATTCTCGGATTTTGGGAGCTTAGAATTTTAGATTATTCAAATTTCGGATTTTTTAATTTTTTTTCGCATTTAAAAATCTGAATTTTATTTTTTTTTAATTAAACAACTATATAAATCACAAAAGTTTTGAATTTAAGAACTTCTAAAACATTAAGTTTTGTATGTTGGAGCATTCATGTTTAATTTTTTTAATCTTTTTATTTTTTCCCAAAAAAAAATAAATTTAGAAAAAATCTATATAGGGAACTATACCCTTTTTCAGCCTATTTCTATTATAGGCCTATCAGCACTTTGATCATGAATTACAGCTTTCATAAAGTGTTTTTGACTGATCCAAAGTAATAAATAGCTCAAATAAAAGTGAGTAAGCAACTCTCCATTGTTGATACATCTGAAAATGTTGATTTAATAGCGGAAAACAGCAAAAGTGATGAGAATTGGTCGAACGGCTTAGAGTGATTAAAATGGGTATATTTCCCCTAGATGTCTTTCTACGGGTTAAATACCATCTAAAATCATAGGCGGAAAGCCAGCTTCTGTTACGTCCAATCAAGCTCATATCCGGGATTTGACCATAGTTCGCCACCGGAACACCCCCCAATAATCAGTTTTTCATCCGAATGTCGATATCTTCGAAAAAAAGGTTGACATATGGCGCAGGGTTGCGAATAAGCGAGCGCTCACGGAAAGCGTGCTCGCTCCAGCTCCCAGTCAAATCAATCCGAATCCTGACTGGAATCTAATTAGAATCGTATACAAATTCCGTTTCAAACGCAACAACCGGTTCCGTGTTCGAATTCGGATTGATTTGACTGGGCTGGAGCGGGAGTTTTTATCAGGTAGCTCGTGCTCGCTCACGCTCACCGGAGCGTTTTGCGCTCACGTGAGCTGGTGAGCCAAAGTAGGTAGTTGTTTTTCCTGTTGAAGCATCTGCCTGTTTGAAACGAAGTTTCTAGAACTATCTCAGCACAGGCAGCAAAACCAACAACAAAGTGGTCAAACAAACAAAAGTATGCAATAAAATGGATTTAGTCAGCGAACAGAAACATACGTTCTATTTTAAATCTAAACATTTTTCGAACAAGTAACAAAAAACTAAATGTTTAAAAATATCCTGTCGTTGGCGCGAATACCGTAAATGTTTGTTTTGAGTATATTGCTTCTCATGAAGGAAATTTACAGAAAGGATTGAAACAAATACATTTAAAATTTTAAATTTTACTGTTACTGCTCTCGTTGGGAGTAGATATTAATCAAACCCAGGAGCATTCGCTTACAGAGCGAACACGTATCCATTTAGCCTTGAGGCCTTGTCTTGTCCAACAAAACTTGTCAGATATGGACAAATTCATTCTTGAAGAAGCAATTTTGGGGCTTATTAAAAAAAAAGAGAACTGTTACAACAATGTTACCCCATTTTCTAGAATATTTAGCCAAAAAAGACTAACTTGATAGAAATTATCAGTAATTATCGTTTCTAATCAATAAATCACTGGACGTTTTATTAAATGGAATAACTTATTTTTTTAATAGTAACTCATTCAGACCCGCACTCTGGAAAGGTAGTCAAAACAGTTTAATGTTATATTTTAATAAACCAAGTACATAACATTGAATCGAACCTACCAAGGCATATATCTTCTTGAATCAATTCATTGATTTGTAAGTTTTTCTAAGGTTTACAGGCCCTTTTATTTAAGCGCCCATACACATCCAACCCCGCTCCCTCTCCTGTCTCTACTTATACATACCATACCAATCAGCATAGCGCACCAGGTACGCGTGCTGTAGCAAGAAGACGCTTCCATCTTTCTCGGTCTTGGGCTGCTACTCTCCAATTTCCCAGGTTACAGATTTTCCGGATATCACCATTCACTTGATCTCCCCACCGTGCGCGCGGTTTCCCTGCTCTTCTGCCTGTTCCGCCAGCTGGTTCAGCGCGGTCAAAAAGCAGTCTGACGGGCTGGCCCTCGTCCATTCGGGCGACATGGCCGGCCCACCTGAGCCTCCCGATCTTCGCCTGGGTGGCGATGGTCGGTTCTTCAAGAAACGCGTGCAGTTCGTGGTTCATGCGTCTTCGCCACACTCCGTCAGACACCTGCACTCCACCGTAGATCGTTCGTAGCACCTTCCGTTCGAAAACTCCAAGGGCACGTTCGTCCTCCTGCCGCATCGTCCAGGTCTCGTGGCCATAGAGGACTACCGGTCTAATCAGTGTTTTGTACATCGTCAGCTTCGTGCGGCGTTGCACCCGATCCGAAGTGAGGGTCTTCCGTAATCCGAAGTAGGCACGATTCCCAGCAAAAATACGAGTCCGGATCTCTTTGCTGGTGTCGTTGTCGGCGGTTACCAGCGATCCCAAGTACACGAACTCGCTCACCTCTTCCAACTCATCACCATCCACAGTAAGAGGGGTGAGACTTGGGGGGCCGACGTCCTTCGAACCTCTTCCTCTCATGTACTTCGTCTTCGTCGCATTCATGCCAAGTCCTATACGCCTTGCTTGTACCTTCAGTCGGGTGTAGACATCCTTCACCGTCTCCAGGTTTCTTGCTACAATGTCGATGTCATCGGCAAAAGCAAGCAGCTGGTAGGACTTGTTCATAATCGTGCCACTCGTTTCGATGCCCGCCCTTCGAATAATGCCCTCAAGGACGATGTTGAACAGCGCACAGGATAAGCCATCACCTTGCCGCAGCCCTCGGCGTGATCCAAAGGGTTCCGCTAAGTCCCCCGAAACACGCACGTGACACATCACACCGTCCAAAGTAGCCTTGATCAGCCGAGTCAGTTTATCCGGAAACCCGTTCTCGTGCATAATCTGCCATAGCTGCTCGCGGTCGACTGTATCATAGGCCGCCTTGAAGTCGATAAAGATGTGATGTGTGGGCACGTTGTACTCACGACATTTCTCGAGGATTTGTCGGAGACAAAATATTTGGTCCGTGGTGGCGCGCGCGCCAGTGAAGCCCGCTTGGTAGGGCCCCACGAACCTCCTTGCATGGGGTGACAGCTGGCGGCAGAGGATCTGGGAGAGGATTTTGTAGGCCGCGTTGATAAGCGTAATGCCGCGGTAGTTGCTGCAGTCCAGCTTATCGCCCTTTTTGTAGATGGGGCACACGACACCATCCATCCATTCCTCCGGTAGCTTCTCCTCCTCCCAGATCTTGGAGATCACGCAGTGAAGCGCCCTCGCCAGTTTCTCTCCTCCATATTTGAAGAGCTCACCGGGTAACCGATCCTTGCCGGCAGCTCTGTTGTTCTTCAGTTTCCTGATCTCCCTCTTCACCGTCTCTAGATCAGGCACTGGGAACTGTTCATCAGCTGCGGGCGCTCCAAGGTTGACTCCTACGCCGTCTCCGTCCGCTTCATCGCCGTTGAGGTGCTCGTTGAAGTACTGCTTCCACCTGTCCAACACCTCGCTCTTGCTTACGATCAGGTTCCCCTCGTTGTCCCTGCACACGTCGGCTCGCGGCACGAAGCCTTTGCGGGACCGGTTCACCTTCTCGTAAAACTTCCGCGTTTCGTTAGCTCGGAATAGCTGCTCCATTTCCGCGCAATCTCGGTCTTCTTGCTGGCGCTTCTTAAGCTTGAAGACCGCGACCTGCCGATTCCGAGCCTGCCGGTATCGTTCCACGTTCCCTCTCGTCGCCTTGTGCAGCTTCCTGTCGTAAGCTGCTTTCTTCTCAGCGGTAATTCGTTGGCACTCGTCGTCGTACCAATCATTCCGACTGACTCGGATCGCACTACCCAGTGTGGCTTCCGCTGCACTGCCGATGGCTGAGCGAATACGGCTCCAACCATCTTCGAGCGAGGCTGCGCCAAGTTCCTCCTCACCTGGCAGATTCGCTTCCAGCTGCTGCGCGTAACTGTGGGCCACATCTCCGCTCTGCAGACATGCGGTGTTGAACGGAGGGGCCCGCCGGCTTCGGCGTTGGTTGAACACCGTCGACAGCTTTGTGGTCCGAGTCAATATTCGCACCGCGAAAGGTGCGCACGTGCGTTACGTCCGAGAAGAATCGGCCGTCGATCAGGACGTGGTCGATTTGCGTTTTCGTCCGTTGGTCAGGTGATGTCCAGGTGGCTTTGTGGATGTCCTTTCGAGGAAAATTGGTGCTCCTGACCACTATTCCACGGGAGGCTGCAAAGTCGATGCAGCGTTGGCCGTTGTCGTTCGTGACCGCATGTAGACTTTCTGGGCCTATTGTCGGTCGAAACATTTCCTCCCTTCCGAACCGAGCGTTCATGTCCCCAATGATGATCTTTACATCCTGCCGCGGACAGCCGTCGTACACCTCCTCCAGCGTCGCGTAGAATGCTTCCTTCTCATCATCGGTCTTTTCTTCGTGGGGGCAGTGCACGTTGATAATGCTATAGTTAAAGAACCGGCCTCGTATTCTTAACTTGCACATCCGCTCGCTGATCGCCGTGAAGCCGAACACGCGATCCTGCATCTTACCCCGCACGATAAAGCCGGTACCCAGCTTCTTGTCCTTGCCGCCGCTCAGAAAAAAAACGGGAATTGGTCTGCCGACCTGGCCAGTCGAGCACCTGCTCCTCCTCCAAGCACACCTCCTGCAGTGCCACAACATCGAAGTTACGAGGTTGCAACTCATTCGCCAAAGCGAGTTCGAAACCCAGAAAGTTTAGGGACCTGCAGTTCCAAGAACCGAGTCGCCAATCGGTGATCTGCTTTTCAATGGGCTTCTGCCGTTTGTTCCGGATATCCAATCTTCTTGCCATTCGCGATCTTCGTTTTCGGTAGGCAGCCTTATCAGGGCTGCGCTACCTAGTCTCGGGGTGGAGAACCACCTAAGGGCTATCGAGACCTAGCCCCGGTTTTCTCACGCTACCGTAACGGGGCTTTTATCTCGAAGCCTAACGGTCTTCATATCCGGAAGAGGACGTCCTGCGTTTGTGCGTGTATGCGGTTCACTTTACAGCACAGAATTTTTCACAACAGTACAATAAAATAATTTTTATTTTATTTTAGGAAAAAAAAAAGTTAAAAAACTTTTCTCGTTTTCTTTTTTTCAAAACGCACTCTCAGCACACCGCGCGCGGTTTCGTTTAGTGTGTGTATACGCAATGGACACAACAGCACTGCCACAGGCCTTGTTGCTACACCACACTTCTTGCTTTGTTCTGCCTGTTTATCCCGCGACGACGACGATGGATGGCAAAAATAATTTCTCTTTTGTTGCCCGGCCGTCGATTGCAGGTCAATTATAACGCACTGTGCCGGTCCGCGACGCACTCCGGCGCTAATTGATAACACTCACGGTCGCGGCGGAACGGTAATTCGGCGGTTCTAAGGGCACTTTCACGGAGCCGTACCAAGGTGCAAACTTCAACGCGCGACGCACACACACACAAAAGGCCTATTAATTCGAAAATATTTATGCATTCAACTCTGACTGTATGATTTGACCCTTGCGAATCAAACTTATTGCAAAAACATTGTTAATGAAAATAAGCTATTCCAATTCATATATCATATTTTTTTACTACGTGAAGCCCTGCTGCACCTTAAGCAAAAAATCTAACTAGAAAACTGAGAAAAACGCTAAACGATTAGCGATACGTCCAAAATGAGCGCTCCGTGAGCGAAAAATGAGCGCGAGCGCGAGCATGGAGCAAACGTGAGCTGAAAAAATCGGAGCAAACGTGAGCGCGGGCAAACGTGAGCTAGCTCGCGCAGCGCTCCTCCTCACGAATGAGCGAAAAGTGACTGCTCACGAGCGCGTGAGGAACGCAACACTGCATATATGCATATATGGTTCACAAATAAACAATAAATAAGGTTTATAACACAGCCCATAAAACTCAATAGAAATTAAATATTCAGAGCCTGTAGGAGATGTTTATAAATGAGTTGAGTGTGAGAATAAATTTATTAAAATAATCTTCAACAATAATAATCTCTTCTTGAAGATTATTTCGACGTATGTTATTTAGAAATTACAAACAAACATTTTCGGAAGCAAATTAAATTTTGTTTCAGTAACATCTTCTTAGAAATCGAAGTTTTTGCACTAAAAAAGATAAATTATCGTAATTCCTGATAATATTTTTTATTTATCAAAATTGCCATCCGCGCGAAATCCGCGCCTGAGTAAATTTAGCCAGCAAATTCGCGCGAAACGCGCCATCCGCGCGATCCGCGCCGTCCGTAACAACCCTGAATGTGGTTTTTGCGCAAATCGTCGAGAATTACCATTTTTGGAACACCCTAACCCGGCGTGGTCAAACAAACAAAAATACAAATCTTATAATTTCGGCCAAGGACCCTGTTGTGGTCCCTAAATACTGGATACATTTTCTTCCACTTACCTTCTTCAAACTGTTCACCGCCGCTGGTGCCGCCGCCTCATCTACCTTCTCCTCCGTCACACCATCCATCTCCCCAGTCACTTCCGCCGCTGCCGCCGTCGCCGTTGGCTCTGCCACATCCGGCGCGGCATCGAGAGCCACTCCCGCCGCACTCGTTGGAACACTGCTGATATCACCGTTGGAACTGTTGCTGTTGCTGTCGGCAGTACAGTTTTGCCTCACCTCTTCTTCTGCTTCTTCCTCTTCCGGACTGGCCTCCGACGTCGACGTCGACGTGATGGCCGGTTCCGCCGTGCCCGCATCCAGGCCTAACCTTTTAGACGTCTCCAGCACGTCGTCGGCGACGGCCTCCAGAGATTCAACCGCGGGACTACAGCTGCCGCCGTCCTTGGCTGGGGTGACTTCGTAGTCGTCCGTGGCGGGTGTTTCTTCGTCGTGTGAGTTGACCGGCGGCGGTGACTGGGAACGGTCCCTCGTCGTCGCCGTCGTTGACGCCGAAATGAGTGAGGTCGTTTCCGTTGTCGTCAGCTCGTCCGACGGAGTGACGCTCGAGGAGGGGGAGGAGGAGGACGTAAGATTTAGATTGGCCTCGGAAGCTTCGAGCAGTTCTTGCTGCTGCTGGAGGGCCTCGTGGATGGACGTAACGGCCACCTCGCCAACGGACGACGAAGCGGACGACGTGCTGCTGCTGCTGCTGGAGGTCGCGGTGTTGGTGCTAGTACTGTTGTTGCTGTTAAGGTCCGTGCTGATACTGTCCGCCGAGTTGTTGTTGTTGTTCAGCTGGGAGAGATGGTGCGGCGGCGACGACGACGGCGAGGTGGTCGTATTGCTGCTGGCATTGTTGTTGTTGGTACTACTGCTAGTGCTGCTGCTGCTGGTGCTACTACTACTGTACTTGGGGCCGTTCACTGAGGTGGCTGCGGCGGAAGGCGGCGGGGAGGACGAGTCCGACGATTTCTTGTCGAAGATTTTACCTGGGAGGAGAGAAAGTTTAGGTTATTTTGAAGAAAGCAAATGAATTTCAATATTTTTGGTCAGACGAATTTACTTACTTAATTAATTTACTTAATTCTTACAATGTTCTAGAAAAACGTTTATTATTATTAACCTGAATAGCTCTATTAATTTAATCAAATCAGAAAAATGTAATTTTAAATTTGTTCCAAAATATCTCATGTGGTGTATTTGCTATCTTAATTTGTCCAATTTTTTTTCAGAATTCTTCGATCATTATTTCTTTCGCTCATATTAATAAGAACGTCGGTAAAGGTTCAGAAACATGGATGCTGCCATATATTTATGCAAAAGTTATGCGCTGTTTGACATAGGCTATGCCGGAGTTGTGCGAAAAGCGGGTATCAACACGCGAGGCACGATTTGCAACAGGTAGGTTCAATTACTTGCTTATGCCGACGGCATTATGATCATAATAGGTTTATGCCTTTTATGCAGAATTTTGCAACCAGCAAAAGTAACTTTTTCGCAGAGAGCAAAAAAGGAGGCTATTTAAATAAGAAACAAACCAGCAGAAGAGAGATGAGACTACTTGCAGAAAAGTACGGAAGCCGATTTTGTGCAGAATTGCATAAATCTGCAGGTACGGGAATAGTCTTATTATTATCGATAAGCAGTACTGTAGATTGTCGGGATGACAGATCTTGGCAAGAAGCCGAAATTCGACAAGAAAGTGAATTACATATTCGGGAAGGTAGATCGAAGCGCTCATTACTCCCGGCTGAATCGGCGGGAACATCCCGAACTAGCCGCTGGCGTCCAAGTGCATCATCCGGCCCATGTTGAAACAACTGCAAATCGCACCGAAAACGTCTCCAGGGAAGCATAACAATGACACCCGAACCGAAAATATCCTCAACTGACTCGTACTGAAAAGATCATCATTTTGCAACTTGCTACATAACTACCTGCTATTTTGCAATACCAAAATAGTGTTTTGATTAGGATTTTTCAGTTAAACCCCGTCAGTGAAACTTTGGCGTCCGTGTGTTTGGGCAAAAACAAAACAGTGTCGAAAAGTGTTACTTTTTGATAAAAGTGAAGCAAAGTTGATTTTCTCAGCACTCATCTGAGTGCTTTAACAATCTACCATCGACAAACTGCGGCTGACAATCGAGAAAATCTCGAATGTGCTTTAAAAATTCAAAATTGATTTTATATTTTTTTTTAATTTGAAGGCTTTTGAAATTTTATTTTTTTTACTTTTTTTTACTTACAACTTATAAATTTTTTGACTATTTTTATTTTGTCATTTCTTCATTTAAAAAAATGTTTTTTGAACTAAGAAATTTTAACATTTCGTTTAAAAAAATATTCAAAAAATGCTGCTGCATCAAACATTTAGGAGTTCAAGAATTCGAATAAACAAATATTCAATCTAAAAAAATGAAAATATATAAATTTTAAAATTCATAAAATAGAAAAACAGAGTATCAAAAAAAAAATTTAAAAATAAAAAAAATTAAACGAAAAAAAAACTATAATTTGAAATACAATGTCCCATCCCAGAGGGTCCCGGAGTACCAAACCTTCTAAGCATGGTGCTTCCAACGAATACAACCAAATCTCGGAGCGTATGGTGGTGTGTCCCCACGCTTCTTCCTCCCCTGTCGATTCCGAATTGTGTTGTTGTTCGAACACTCAGTGCTCAAACTCAACCCACTTCAAACGAATCATGTCTCTGCGATACGGTTTTACGCACTAGGCCTGGCCGCTTTAACGCTTGTGATGTTTCAATGAATTCTAATGCAATGGTGCACTACAAATGTTAATAAATGACAAGAAGAGTGCTAGGCGTCATCTAACCTAAGGCACTCTCCAGGATCCCTTCGAAAGATTGGCTGCGCTAGGGTCTGATTAGATTAGATAAAACGAAAAAAAAAAAAAAAAAAAAAAACCTCCCTGGGCCTTCTAAAGTCAAGGGGCATGATTTGATCCTAGTGCATTAGTTAAAATTTGGGTATACATTCTTTTTTATAAGCACTATGGACACCACTTCATGCTACGAGAACTCGCTTTGTCGCAGCCCCAGGGCTTAAGCGTTGACCGATAAGCTGTCTTCGTGAACTAGGTAGTTCTCCGATAGTGAAAATATCACAATTGCACAAGACACCGCTGCTTCTGTGACTTTTTCACTATCACAATGTGGGATTTAGGTGGGACTTTAGGATAGTACAATTGATTTGTTGCTTAGCATTAGCATTTAAAATAAATCTGTATGCTTTCCAAATCTATTTGATGATAAATTTAGTTGCAATTGTTAAGTTAGAATACTAGGCATTCGTTTATGTCAAATTGTTCATAGAGTCTCGATCAATCAATAATGTAATGATATCGGACAAAATTCGTTGATCTGTTGAACTAACGGTTTTCGGATTATGGTTGTATCGACCATTGTTGCGAATCGAGGAACTACGGATCTTTTGACGTAAATGGTCATTTCTTTTTCAAATCGCGATTTCTATCCTATTTGTATATCAGTTCACATTTTTTATTGTTTTTTGATAGAAGTAGTATTACAACAGTTAAAGGAACGTTTAGTTTTGAACATTAAGTTTAGAGGATTTTAGATTAAAATTTATATTTTCAATCCAAAGTAGTTAGCAAATGACAATTTGGACTTAAATGAATAATTGAATAAGTTGGACTTATGAATAACAAACAACTGTACATTTATTCTAGAGTCAGATCCATACAGCGTCAGTGTTTATTTGGTCGAAGTGTACTAATTCATTGGCAGATTTGATTCTAGTTGTAATGTACGACAAGACTACTGACGGACGTGACAGGACGAGGGCCCAGTTTAGAGGTTTCAACATCAACGATGTTCGGCTGGACCACCCTCCCAAAAAAAAAAAAAAAAAAAAATTAAACGAAAAAAAAAAAAAATTAAACGAAAAAAAAACCTATAATTCAAAAATTAATAAATTGAAAAAGCAATGAAAAACAGTTAGAATTCGGATATTCAAAGTCCGTGCCGATCGAAATCGAAAACGATTTTTTTTTCTCAAAATTCCAAATTGTTTTGTTTTTATTTTTAGTTTTTATAAAGGAAATTAAGAAAGAAAAAAAAAACAAAAAATAAGTTCAAAATTACTAATATAAAAGCGATAAAATTTGAATTTCAATATAAAAAAAACTCGGATATATGAAGTCCGCGCGGAATTATTTTTTAAGGAAAAAATGAATCACGAATAAGTTGATTTTCTCTAAAAAATGTGACTCCAAAAATGCCCCAAAGTTGATGGCATGATTTAGGAATTCAAGATGTTAAGAATTTCAGAATTATAGAATTTATAAAATTCAAGAATTTCAAAATTTAAGAGTTTTTTTTAAATCAATTTAAAAATAGAAGATCAAAAATTAAAAAAAAAAAGTTAAAATAACCAAAATTACAAAAATAAAAACAGAAAAAATCAAAATTCAGAATTTAAAAAAAAACATTAATGCAGTTTGAAGTTGTATATTTGCTTCAAAACTGTCTAAATTTCTGTAATGTTGGATGGGAGCATTAGGAATCTAAGAATTAAAGGTTTTAAGAATTTCAAAATCATAGAATTTAAAAAAATCAGAATTTTAGAGTTTTTTAAGCTTTTATAAGCTATGCGGTTCCTTTGTTTATGGGACCATTTCAAATAAAGTAAAAATTAGATTTATTTTGTTATGATTTTGAAATGTTTGAATTTCTGACTTTAAAATTTTACAAATATTTGAATATTTAATTTTTTGATTTTGACATCTTAGAATTTTTTAATTATTGAATTTTAAAATGTCAGAATTATTTTTTTTTGCATGTTTGAAGTTTTAAATCTGAAATGTTATTACTTTTAAATGATTTTATCATTTTATTTTTTCTCAACCGCTCTTTTCTTGTGGGGGATCAGGAAAAGAAAAAAAAATGACCGAGTTCCTTGCGAGCTGCGTGCTTAAGCTTATAGAATGACAGGAAAGGTAAATATTTTCAAAATGGAATTAAAAATATGGTGCTCATAAAATAAGTTGCAAAATGATGATTTTTCAGTACGAGTCATAAATTTATTTTTTAAAAATGCAAAAGGGCATTAAAAAAAATATTTTTCTAATTTTAGAGATGAAAAAAATTCGAGCAAATTCTCGACTTTTTTTGATTAGGTCCTATTAACATATAAAAGACAATAGCTTATAGGACCTTTTCAAAAAAAAAAAAAAAAAGCTCTGGAAATATTCTTAAACCAATGAACATCATCGATGTGAAACTGTTTTAAAATGCAAAAAACTATGTACTTCAAAATGTGTTAAAATCTCCATTCTTGAGAGTCATTTGTGGTCAGTTCTAATGGACCAGGAATTTGATCGAAAAATGCATCAGTTTTTGAAGTATTTTATCGAGAAAATGAGCAACACTATCTAGAAGGAAAGTGTTCACACAAATCATAACTAAAAATTTCGTCAGCTTGAACTGCAACACTGGACATAAAACAGTTCTCAACGAAGTAAATCTTAACCAATCCTCTGTGATGACAAAAAAGATCCAATAGGTTCGCAAAACAATTGAGAAAAATCTTAAATTATAACTTACGGGTTTACCAATTCGAAGTCCAACGGCGATGCCTTCAAGTCTTCAACTTCCAACCAGTCTTCTCTTAAGCCTTTCGGGAGTCAAAACGCAACGCGAATCACACAAGTAATCTCAAGAATTCAGTTTATTGAAGTCAGCAGCCTTGATCTCTATGAAAAGTTATCCACCATGAAATACACACGCACATATAAATTATCTGAACTGAATCGCCGTTCGGTCATGGATAGCTCCTCCACCTCGCTCTCCCCCTTAACAAAAGGTTGATTAAAATAGCGCCCTAACCGCGCTAACTTCTACCCCACCACTCCTATTTCTATCACTCCCCACAGTCCATTCCACCCATTCCACCGCCGTCGTCCTTCCCCGACGCAAGCGAGGACGAGGACGCAATCCGGCGCAGCCCGGGCATCGAGTCCCGCTTGCGCTTCTTGCCACCACCGCAAACACCACCAGCAACTAACTTGCTGTGATGATTTCGCTCACCTAGGCTAGTGTCCAGTTCCGGCGAGCCGGCCTTGTTGTTGCTGTTGCTGTCGGCAAAGTCTTCCTCCTCGTTGAACCAGATTTCCTCCTCCTCGTCGAGCTGGCGCTGGTCCCGCCGGTACCGGCTGCTGTTGCGCAGGATCGAGGGAACGCTGCAAAGGGGACGGGGTGAGATTTTGTTTGAAGATTCAAAGGTTCAGAGACTGCTTACCTGTCCAGACCGCCGCCGCCGCCCTTCTCCTTCTCCTTGAGCCGGTCCTGCTGCTGGTCGTACTTGTTCTTGAGCGTCTTGAACGTCTGCACGTACTGGACGTCGTCGAAGAACTTGCCAAAGTTCTCCACAAAGTACGTGTACAGCGACTTGATGTCCTCGATCTTGATGAACTCGAACAGTTCGAGGATGGCGGACTCGAGCAGGTTGTAGCGGCCGTTGTTCCGGATGAACGCATCCACGACCGGCGCGAACAGGTTGCCCTTGACGATGTGCCTGCAGGTGAGAACGAGAATGAGATGTTAGTATGAAGATCTAGCAGCGAGTTGGTGGAGAGAGAGAGACTCGCCTGTTGTAAAAGTCGTCCTTGAGCGCGATGATCTTCCGGAGAAACCGGAGCGCGCCCAGAACCAGGAACGTGTGGGTGCTCTTCATCAGGACCAGTATCCGCCGCAGCAGGTCCTTGTTGATGATGCAGTTCTTGATGTGGTAGGTGTGGTGCTCGACGCAGAACGACAGCAGCTCCAGCACCAGCCCGAGCAGCTGCACCGTGTGGTAGTCCTCGTTGGCGGGCTTGTCCGTGAGGGTGTTCAGCAGCAGGGGGGCTATCGAAAGTACCGAGAAATTGGAGAGTTTAAGGTGCGGCCTCGGTCAAGCCATAGCGACACTACTTACCAGTTAGGGTTTGTATGCTGTGCTTGTAGAAGAAGTTGAGAAAGTCCGATTTCTCCGACTTGTTGACCGAGCTGAGCATGTTCTCCGGGTCGAGCAGTATCCGCAGCACGCCCATCAGCTGCACCGCCCCGCCCAGCTCCGGCTCCGAGTCCGACAGCATCTGCTCGATCGCGATGTTGATCAGCGTTTGATCCTGTTCAAAATCATAAAAAGTTAGTTCAGACAGACCTTCAACCGACCCGCATCCCAGCTTACCTCATCCGTGTCCGAGTTGTTGTACTGCTGCAGCGTGTAGTCGCGCACGATCGACGGCGAGTACTCGACGATCGTCGTCAGGATGTCGATCGAGGCCGCCTTCGTCTTCTTGTCGTTGATGGCGAGCGTAATCTCCAGCGCCGGCAGGATCCCGAGGCTGATAAGCGTCTTGTAGAACGTTTCCTTGCTTTGCGGCTGCAGATACTGGGCAAAGTTGCAAAACTCCTTCAGAAAGAGGATGATGTCGCGCCGCTTGGCGTCCGACGTGGTCGGATCGGTCAGCAGCGTAAACAGGTCGTCCAGGAACTTTTCGTCCTCCTGGATGAGCGTGACTATTTCGACCTTGTTGAAGAAGATAAACGAGGACAGCGTGTTCAGCATGTTATCCTCGAAGACCGACGGCGTCGGCAGCACAATGTCCTGGATGTACTGCACTCGGTACGTCTGGTGGATCTTCGCCAGCAGGTCACCGTTCCGAATCGGAATCGCCTCCCGAAACTTGGCCAGCTGCTTCAAATACTGCCGGTGCTGCTTGGGCGGATTCCCCGTCGGGTCGTACTCCAAACATCCCACCACGTCGAAGATCGTGTCCTCGGCGAACATAATCTCAAACAGCGCGTTCTTGTTCAACAGGAAGATGTTCTTGAAGATCTCGTACAGATAGTGCAGCCCCTCGTGGTTCTCCAGATCCTCACAAATGTGAAACAAGCTCAGCAGCTTCTTGATGTAGTTCTCACTCTCGATCGCCTGCGCCAGCTTGTCCTTGCGGATCTGCGACGTCAGCCCGTTCGCGATCGCCTCCGAGATGTCCTCTAGCCGAGACAGTTCGCACGGTGGCAGCTCGATGGGCGGCGCCGAGTCCGACATGTCCTCGAACCGCTCGTCCTCGGACTCCTCCACCACGTCCTGCGTAATCTCCACCGACGGATCCTTGCCCTGGACCTGGCAAATCTTCTCCCATATTTCGTCGCAGCCGGCCTTCTCCTGGAAGCTGAGCGCCAGGTCGAAGTTGTCGCCCTCGCTCCACACGATCAGCGTGTCCTGTTGTTTGTGGTAGATCGTGTCCGGATGGATCTTGCTCTCCAGCAGCATCGAGCCGTCGTTCTCGGCGTGCACCAGCAGGGAGACACCTGGAGGAGACACGAAAAGAAATCAGTTGAAGTAATTTGTGACGAACACGCTTAAAAAAAGTTTAAAATTCAATCAAAATTTCAAGAAATACGACGCGACCAATAATTCCTGTCCGAATCTTTTTACTGGTGTCGTAATGAACGGGTATCAGCGATCCTAAATACATTATCAGCCACAATTAAGCTTGAAAATTTCCAACCGAATTTTTCACTATCAACTAGAGACGGATGAAAAAGATCCTAAACAATTATTTGTACTGTGCACATGTCGCGTTGAGAATGAACCAGTTGCAACTCCCAGATCATGACTAACAATCGGGGTAAACGATCGCCTACTTGTCCGTGTCCAGCCTGATGAGTTCCACTTCGTTGCCATCCTTCCTAGCTGTATTGTTGTTCTTGAGGTTTTAGAAGGCGTCCTTGAATTTTCTCATAATTAGCGAAAATGTCTTATTCAATTCCTCATCTTGAACGCAATGCGCCATCTCCGTTATCTCTTCTTGCTTTTTACTGCTGGACACTCATCATCCTGGCCTTTAGATAGCAGCCACAACTTTTTCAACGAATGCAGCAGACTCTTCGGGACTATTCCAGTCGTTGAATTGACAACAGAAACAATCCGAGGACCAAATCCGTAATAACTTTTCAATAGATGTAAACAAACAGTCTATATACCACTTGCTCTAGTGACAGTTCACGTTGAAAAAGAAAGTGATAGGCTGCTTGTTTACATCTACGGATTTGCCCTATTGAAAAGTTAATACGGAAATAATCGGGCAATCTTAGCTTAGTTTCCAGATTACGTCAATGATGGTGGATACATTGATCAGAACAGTACAGCTTGAAGCGGTCATTTTCAAAAACAGGCGCCTGCAGATAACGGTAGTTTGTCACAATCTCCTTCAGTTTAGAACGTATACTTTCCGTTCGAAATCTCCAAAATTACGTTCGTCGTTTTCTATCTTCATTGTCCGATTCTCGTAGCCATCGCGGACATAATTGTCTTGTAGATGTAGTCAGCTTCTTACAGCGTTGCACTCGATTAGATGATTGGAATTTCCGTAATCCAAAGAAGGTCTCCTTCCATCCTCGCGAAGGTCAGTTCTCTAAGCAAAGCGTGCCGTTCATGGCACTCATTCTGAGCTGTAGGTAATGCTCCGTCGATTTTTCGTAGCACCTTCCGTTCGAATACTCCAAGGGCTCGTTGGTCCTCTTGCCGCAGAGTCTAGGTTTCGTGAACATAGAGGACAACCGGTCTAATCAGTGTCTTGTATAATGTCAGCTTCGAGACTCTGTGCTCTTGGTTACATGTGCTTTTGGGTGATGGTGAGTCTTGAAGGACCGACGTTTTTGCAGCCCCGGCAATCCGTCTTGCTTGCGTCTCCAAGTCTGTTTGTAAGCCCTTTTCACCGCCTTTAGATCTCTCGCAACTATGTCAGTGTCATCTGCTTATGTAGTTGAACTGAACAGCGCGTTAGCGACTAACAGGGATCCGCTAAGTCTCCTGCCACTCGCACCAACATCACCGGATTGATTTTCTGATTCTGTTGGCGCGCATCCAGCCCGTTCCGCATTATTGCGACGTTTCCGGCAAACCGGATTCGGCCAGCCTTGGCAGCCATCGCCCGGTTCGGTGGTGTAGTGGTTAGCGTGGTAGCCTCTCGCCCAGTAAGGCCTGGGTTCAATCCCAGACGGACCCGGTGGCATTTTTCGAGACGAGATTTCCTGATCACGCATTCTATCGGATGGGGAAGTAAAACGTCAGTCCATTTGCGTAAAAGAGGTTTTGGGTGACTCACCACATAACCTTCGGACGCCTATAAATGAGCAGAGACTTGCAACAGGGACCACAAAAAGACCCGGGAGTCGTTAAAGCGGATTGCTTTGCTTTTTTGGCAACTCAACTCGTGATTCATACTTCTACGCCACACATTGCTCTTACGTATGCCGCCAAAGATCGTCCTAAGCACTCGCCGTTCGAAAACTTCAAGCGCTTGTAGGTCCTCCTCGAGCATCGTCCACGTCTCGTGCCCGTAGAGAACGACCGACCTTATCAGCGATTCGTACATGGTGCAACTTGTACGCCGGGAAACCGATTACCGGTGATAATAAGCCTCCGAATTTCTCTGCTACAGTTGTTGTCCGACGTCACCAACGACCCGAAGTACACAAAATCTTCCACAACTTCGAAGTCGTATCAGTCGAGCCTCACGCTTGGTCCTATGCGAGCCCTAAGGGACTTGGTGCCTCCTGACTTCAATCTAACCTTCTCCGCTTCCCGCTTCAATTCGGTGTACTTCATAGCCACCTCCTCGAACGTTCCGCCGACAGTATTGAAGCCTTCGAAGCCAATGTTAATACAGAGGCCAGAGATACCGTCGCCCTGTCGCAGTCCCTTGCGCGATTCGATCGGTCCGGACATCGCACTCGCGATCTTTACGCTGCACCGTTCCCCGTCCATCGTTGATTTCACCATTCTAATCAGCTTCCCGGGAAAGTCGTTCCCGTACATGAACTTCCATAGCTCTTCGCGATCGATCGAGTCGTACGCGTCGTAGTGACGCGTTGAGAATAGTGATGGCACGGTAGTTCCACATTCCTCCTTCTTGTAGATCGGGCATATAACTTCCCCTTTCCACTCTTCCGGTAGCTGTTCTGTGTCCCAGAACTTGACAATCAGCTTGGGCAGACAGGTCCGGGCCCATCTTGATGAGTTTTGCACTGATACCATCCTTACCAGCTGCTTTGTTGTTCTTCAGCTTCTTGATGGCATCCTTAACTTCCCTCATCGTGGGTGCTGGCTCGGCCCGCCGTCCACCATTCTGCTGACTTCGTTTCTTGCGACCGTCAAGATTCCTCCGTCCTTATCCCGGCACATGTCGGCTGGCGGCATGAAACCGCTCCGGGATTGACTAAGTGTCTTGTAGAACTTGCGAGTTTTGTTGGAGCGATAGGGTAGCTCCATGTCGTGGCACTCCAACTCTTCCAGGCGGCGCCTCTTATCCCGGTAGAGATGGGTTTGCTGTCTTTGCAGCTTTCCCGCGATGCTGTATTCTCGTCCCAAATTGTCTGACATTCCTCGTCGAACCTGCCGTTCCGTCAAACTCGGTCCACGTACCCGATGGCGCTGCGTTGATGGCTTCTCTCATATAACATCAGCAGGCCTTCAGAGGACGAGCTAACCCACGTCTGGCAACGCAGCTTAGAGTTCCTGCGCGTTCTGGGTAGCGACCTCATGGTACTTGAGGCGCTACAGATTATACCGTTGCGGGTGATGGTACTGGATCTTGTTGACTTCGGATAGACGTTGGCGCAGCTTTGCCACCACCAGGTAGTGGTCCGAGTCGATGTCCGCGCCACGGTAGGTTCTGACGTCGATTATGTCCGAGAAGTGCCGACCATCGATCGGAACATGGTCGATTTGCATCTCCGTGTCGTTTCGGGATCTCCAGGTGTACTTGTAGAGGAGGCTGTGCTGGAAGATGGCCATGTTGCGGGAGGTAGCAAAATCGATTGATCGTAGGCCGTTCTCGTTAGTACGCTGGTGAGCGCTGAACCTCCCAATAACCGGTCTGAACTCCTCCTCCTGACCAACTTGAGCGTTGAAGTCGCCGATGACAATAATTTTGGACACTTGCTGTACTCGCGGTCATGGAGGTCGTAAAAGCTCGAGACCGAGAACTTCGTTGAGTCGAGGTTGAGAGACTTGGATCCCCGAAAGTCGGGTCGGCGATTGGATCGGCTCACATCTGGAGCATTCTGCACTTGAGTTTTACGGCGGGTTCGTGTAGCCATCACCAACTCCGGGAAGACGGGAGGACCGTCCTGCCAGAACTGTTAACGAGTCTCAAGCTGTCTGCCGGATTCTCGGATGATTCCTCATGTGGACAATGTACGTAGTGTGTGTGATAGTTGGAGAAACATTCTGGAATCCTGGTACCTAGCAAAATAAAACCAAATCAAAGTTATCAACCTAACCCACCCCCACACTCACCT
Organism: Culex pipiens pallens; assembly: GCF_016801865.2. NCBI lineage: Eukaryota > Metazoa > Arthropoda > Insecta > Diptera > Culicidae > Culex > Culex pipiens. Next base: position 92,627,896 of record NC_068937.1, on the reverse strand, counting down.
TTAACCCGATCGACGTAGCTGGACGTGACGTGGCCGGTGCCCCGGTCGTCCCACTGCCGGTCTGCGTTCAGTGCGTATAGCTTGACGCGTCGCCTCGTGTCGGTTGTCATTGTGGCGGGACTGTGGTTGACGTTGCTGCTGCCGGTACTGTCTTGCTGAACCTGGTCCTGCTGCTGAGGTCGGCCGTTTCCGGCGCCGCAGCCACTGGTCGACGGTTGCTGCTGTTGCAGCTCGCTGTCACTTCCAGCACTGTCGGAACCGCTGCCGCTCGAGCTGCTGCCAGAGGAAGTGGTGTCCGCCGCCGTCGACGTCGTCGCTGCCGGATGGTAACGGTGGTGATGGTGCCGGTGGTGGTGCTGATGCTGGTGGTTGTGGTGATGATGATGGTGGCCAGAGGAACTCTTCTTCTTTCTCTTTTTTAGAATTTTGTAGCGCACCGGGTCTACGTGCTGCTCAATTTTTACACAATTACGGAATCACTGCACCAGGAAACGGGAGTCGGAGTTTTTCTTTTCTCTTTTCTTAACGGGGGGATGACACTCGCGACGAGATCGGAAGGGCTACTCGGTGAGGATGAGGGGGGAACTACGGTGTGTAGATACACTATTATTTACACTTGAGATCGGTTCGCCAAACGGAGTTGATCGAGAATCTGCAAAGAGAGAAGAAAATAAAAGAATTAGTTTTGACGACATTTCATTATGTCCTGATTACCTAAACCAAAACAATTCCTCAGTTCGAGGCAAACCACCTAATCTATCAACGCTGACCGCATCCATCTTGCTTGCGAATCTGATACAGACACAGCAAGACGGATAATCAACTACCCCACCACCCTATCCCTACTTGACTTAATCCAACTTGAAGAAAAGAAAAGAAAAATAAACAAAAAAAAAAAGAAAGTTGAATTCGCGAAATTTACGACGAAGAGTAGACTCCGTACTACTCCGCGCGACCTTCTTCCGTAGTCGTCGTGTGAGTCTCTTGCGCGAAAATCTGGAACCCACACACCAGCAGGGCCTGTGAACCTCTGTAGTAGTAGTGGTAGTGTGCAAAACGGGTAAGACAGGTTCTCCCCGCGGTGCTACTTGCCTGTCAAGTCAAGCGCCATAAAGCATTCTGCACCGAGCGGTGGAATCCGAAGACGTTGTCAGACGGATAGGCGTGGAAGTGGCGCTTTGGAAGCATAGTCTTTCTCTTCCAAGTGAAGATTTTTGGCAAGAAGGAGGCTATCGAAGATGACAGGGGGTCGAGCAAGTAAAATTTGTCGCTCTACAGCCTACAGCATTGCCTTGGCGTTCTCGATCGCGAAACTCCTACTCAAACTAGGTGTCCAAACAAACCACTTTTTACACCTAAGCTTCCGGCCACCCCGGGATTCGAACTGACGACCTTTGAATTCTAAGTCCAACTGCCTACAAGCGACTCTACTGAGACAGGAACCAGGGAGACAACCTGCACAGTAAAAAAAACATGGTAAAATTACATCTAAAAAGGGGTACATCTTTTATGTCAGAAAAAAGCTTTAATTTTACCTCTTATAATGTGTAAATTTACATCTGGCAGACGCTAGGAAAAAATATCTGTAATCCTAAAAAAATATCAAACCGGCGATAGTTATATCTGGCTTACTAAGTCCGCGCCCCAACCCGCACGGCCAACTCGCCGCTGTGAAAACTTGATGATCAAAGCCGATGTACCTTTATGTACCGTATATGCAGTAAATACAGTATACACAGAAAAAAAAATCATGGTAATATTACATCTGGGAAGGGGTACATCTTTTATGTCAGAAAAAAGGTGTAATTTTACCTCTGGAAATGAGTAATTTTACCACTTTTCTGGTGTAATGTCACTTTTTCAGTCTAAATTGAGGTAAAATTACATCATAAAAGAGGTAATATTCAACCTTCCAAAATTACAGCTTCCAAATTTACATTATTTTTTTCTGTATACAATGTACGGAACACATAGAGGTACATTGGCTTTAATCGTCTAGTTTTCACAGCGGCGAGTTGGCCGTGCGGGTTGGGGCGCGGACTTAGTAAGCTAGATATAACTATCGCCGGTTTGATATTTTTTCAGGATTACAGATATTTTTTCCTAGCGTCTGCCAGATGTAAATTTACATTATTAGAGGTAAAATTAAAGCTTTTTCTGACATAAAAGATGTACTCCTTTTAAGATGTAATATTACCATGTTTTTTTACTGTGTGGACTGAGCTAAGTTAGACCAGGGCCAACATTAACTTCCCCGTCCGACGTAAGGCGTGATCAGACAAATTTCGTCTCGAAAAATGCCACCGGGACAGTCTGAGATCGAACTCAGTCCAACTGGGGTGAGAGGCAACCACGCTTACCACTACACCACCGGCTCCGGCCTAATAGCTTGTACCTAAATTAAGTTTGAACAAATAAGTTGTTTACAGAAATTTTTATTACCCAATTTCACCTCCCAGACCAATTTTCACACGAAAAACCACGTGGACATTTATTCAAAATTTAACATAATATAGATTATAGACATGATTTTATCTGGGTCATATGGGTTATATCATAACAGAGTTGCCAGATCATTACAAAAAAAATACTGCACGGGAATGTAAAAGTTCTGAAGAAAAGCGGATTCATGATGCCTGAAACGTCCAACCGGTCTTGGCGATCTCTATTGCAAGATTTCTACTCAGATCTAGCATATGCTTAAGCAGTTGCTACTCCGTTATTGAACAGGACCTCTAAAAGATACATCCACGAGCCGCGGAAGATGATCGGGAGCTATCTTTCCTCGTTTCGCAACTTCTTAGAGTCTCCTATCATGCTGATCAATACCGGCGCCGGCTACGTTCAGAGGTAGAGTCACTGGGAAGTGGATGGGAAAGTTATTCCGATGCTTGAGTGATAGAGACCGCCCAATCGACTGCATCTACGACAAAGTATTACATGAGTTTTAAGGGGGTCAGTAGACGGGTAAGAGGTCAGTATTCACGAGTGGCAGTGATGGGACCATGAGCAATTTGTTTATCGGTTGAAATGTTTTAATATTAGGCAGCTAGGGGAAATATACCCATTTTAAGCCTAATAAGCGGTCGTGTTTGATTGATGCTGGATAATCTGGAGTGTTCCTTGAAATTCGCAATTCGCAATTCGCAATTTTCAGTGTAAGAACGGGCCTTGACCGATCTTATGCACCAGGTTCCCGACGAACACGCACTGCCCTTACACCTACATCTCACCCTTGCTCTGAGTCAGTACGAGCAGCACGCTAGAACACGCTTTGAGTGTTCGTGCCAGGCATGCACACCTTCTTTTCCGGTTACGCATTTTAACTCGGCCGGGGGTGGTACATTACGTAGGGTTTGATGTAAGTATAAGCGCCTAACCATTTATAGTGTGCCTATCAACTTTCATTTAAGCAAAAACTGTTTTATTTTTAGTTTGAATTCAAAAACTAATTGTTATTTACTGTGTATTGTTTTCTCCTGAAATCTGCCCTAATGTTGAATCGTGTTTATCTGTTGCTATTTCTTTTGTCGCGGTGTTTTGTTACAATATTTTGGTCCTAAGCATGTTATAAAAGTTCACCAAAAATACAATAGTAATATTTGTGTTAATCCTTTAACCATTCCATAAATTGAGTAAGGGCTCAAACCTCACTTGTTTGAAAAAAAAGGGTGAAGATTGAAAACAATAGACAATAAAAGAGAATTTATTTTATAAAAATCAAGAATCAATAGTAAGAGAATGATGAGCGTATTTTAAAGAATAAAAATGAGAAGCTAGATGTATTAGATGTAAAATCAGACAATAGTTAATAAAAAGAGATACAAAACAAGCTAGGATTATAGTAATGATAATTTATAGGACAGATAAAGAATTATTCAAATAAAAAAGTTCGCAATAAAATCAAAAAAAGATTAGGCGAATGATAAATAGACTTCATATTACTAGTACATTAAGGAAAAGTATATTTTTAAGGAAAAACCAAAGTTTGTTACAGCAGTATCAATTGGTAAAAAAGAGTGGAAAAGCTTTGAGAGATAAGAGAATCAAAAGTTAGTAAAATCAAAATCAAATGATTAATATAGAAGAATGAATGAAGAAGTGAGAATCAGTAGAGCAAAATAAAAATAGGAGATAGGTGGTAGCTGAGAATGAAAAGAAGAGAAACCCCGTTGTGCGATGCTTCAGGTACATCCACAGCAGTTGACTCAACATACTGCGAATCGAAACAATACCGTCTACAATCACAAATTACTTCCCTTTCCCACATTGTCGCGCCCCTTTCTTTTAGCCGTCTCGACTCTGACCCGCGGTGGTCAAAGGTTTACGATCCGTTTCCACAGGCCACCAGCTAGGTCATCATGAAAACCAAGCCAACGTGGAGGTAAGAAAATAGGACACTCGCAAGGAACCAGAGCTATACTGTTCTGATCAAGATAATTCGGATGATCTAACAGAACTACGGATGTAGTTAGTTACGCTCCTTCCAGGATGTTCCTTACGTGGACGTCAACCGAAGAGCACGCAACAAGGTCAGTGCCATTGCATGTTCCTTGAAATTTACTAAAACCAAGTACACCAACGAGTAGAGCAACTTTTTGTGAACATTTCTGTTTATTTTCACATTTATTAAAAGTTATGCTATTCTTTTTACAGGCATTTAAAAAAAATATTTCCCAAATGCATTCTAATCAGTCGAGTGCATTGGGCCACCCCCATTTTTCTATTTTCAGCTTAGTTCTTTTTTTCTTCCAGCACAAATGTGATGAAATTTTAAGCGAACACTCACGAAAAGTAGCATTTATAGAGAAAATTTCCTGGCAGCACTGGCTCACTCCAACAGGCGCTGCTGGTGGTGTTGGTGGCCACCCTTTGTTCTTTATTTGCCTTCGCTTCTCGCTCGGTTTTCTTCAGCATTCGATTGGAATGGGTCGTCAAAATTCAAACGTCAAAAGACTTGGCGCGTTTGTTTTTTTTTTTGATGGCGCTTGCTAATTACTTACATGTTTCGGGATTATTTTTCAAGTGAGTGCAACTAACTAATGTGCAAAAGAACATGTTGCCGGTAGTTGGAAGCAATTTTATATCATAAGCGCTTTGAAATCGTTAGCGCAAGTGAAAAGATATTGATGGCTACTTTCGTTAACCAGTTAACCTCTGATCTTGCGTGTGGATGTGTGTGCCACAAAAATGATGAGAAATGGTCTCGAAAAATAAAAAATATGATCAAAAGTGTAAATTTGATCTTTTTGGCCAGTAAATGGCATAAATTTGCGTGCTTACTTGAGGCGTTGCTGTAGCTGGTAAGTTTATAGTCTAAATAGTACTTTTGGAGCTTTAATCGAGCATCAAACTCTCCATATGACGAAGATAGGTGTTTGATTAGAAAGGGTATATTTCCCCTAGCTGCGGAAAGATAGCTTTATAAAGATTTAATTATATAATTAATTCGATCGCGATTTTCCTGAAATTTTTCGTCGGCGTGCCTTCCGATCAGCAATGATGCAGGATGGACTTCATTTATTGAACGCAATATCGTTAATCTTTAAATATAGTCACGCTGATCGCAGATCTAGGCGAAATTCTTGTATATTTGGAAGGTTAAGGACTCGGTCCTACCTCCGTATATATATATATATTTTTTTTTTACTATTAAAACAATTGCCGCCTAGTGAATCTACCGAAGTAGGCTTGGTCCGGCACTTTTTTTAGTCTGAACCAACTTCAGAGAGGGGACTTCTCCACCTGGAATGACATAATGACCCAGACTACCCGGCCTTAAAATTTGATATTTTTTTTTTGTCCTGCAATTCGTCACAGGGTGCAAAGCGATCGATCATGTGTCCCGCCAATTCTTCCGCTGATCAAAACAAATCGCCATTGTTTAGAAAATAACTTCACCTAACAGCGACCAATCCACACGTCACAAAACCCAAAAATAAGTCCCCATTCAAAAATACTTTTGCCACACGCCAAAACTCACGCCGACCATTCATCACCTCGTACAGCACCTGAGTAAGAGTGAGACAGAGCGAGATAAATCACTGAACTGTGCACACACACACACACACACCCACACACAATCCCGCGTAACACACGTTACTCTCGTAGTACGTACGAGGTAACCCCCCGAACCCCCCCAAAAAAAGTCAAGTGTAAAGTTGCAATTCTTGAATGAATCACAAAAATAAACACTCGATATCAAACGCAAACAACGCGTATTAAACAAGCTCGCACTCTCTCTCTCTCTCTTCCTCTCTCGCTCCCACTCACTCTAGTAACACGATCGAAACGTGACGTAATGCAGGCGCGTAAAAGAAACAAAACGAAGAAGAGCAGTTCTGTTTGGCAAAGCGAAAAAAAGAAAAGAAAAACAACACAAACAAACAGCGCAAAACAAATGTTTGCCAAGTGTTTTCCTACGCTATCTCCAAGGGCGACCTTCTCAAAGTGTGACAGCAGTATGATTGATTCGTCACACGAGAAGTTGTCCAACTTTCACCCCTGTTCTGTTAGCGATATGTAAGTGTTTTTTTTTTCTTGTCCAAACTGTCAAAATCCATGACGTCGAAGGTAACCTCTCACGAGGGGGGGACAATCAGTGACAGTTTTATCATCATTATTTTCCAATTCCTCGAAAAATACTAACACACACCCACACACCGGTGTACAACAATAGAGTTGAACACACTTTTGGGTAGTAGTAACGCGCGTGAATCATTCAGCGAGACAAGAAAACGAGTTCAAACCTGTTCAGAATAGGGTTTTGTTGTTGTTTTTGTTGGAGGCATAGCAGTGGTGTTCACCAATACCATCGAGCAACTTAAACACACAGATACACGAAAAGCCGACAACCATGAGTTGAGGGTGGAGCTGTGTTGGTGCGCTTTCGATCTGTGTTGAAAACTCTGGGCACGAAAATAAGTTCGAATTCGACTCGTCAAACTTAATTGAAACCGAACATTTCATTAGGGCACAATCATAATAACCAATTAAAAAGGCGAAAACGAACAGATTTATCTGTTGCAAAGAAGAATCTTTAGTCTACAATTCTCAAAGCAGCGCAGTACGCTCACGGTTTCGTCAAAAAACCCCTCAATCGAGACCCATTTACTCTTAACATATCTTAGAACAGAGCCCTGAGTGTACCAAACTTCAAGTCAGTCAACCGATGAAGGTGCGTCGCGACCATCATCAGCTACTCGACGGAAACTCACGCCACCTGGTCTCGGGGCATCCTTGGGAAAGATCTTCGCCGTCGATGGTGGCGTTGTTGTTGTGCGGATTGCTTTTGCACGCCAACACAGAGCCACACAGCCGAGAGAAAAAGCAAAACTATTTTCAATTTCACGGCCAAGTTCTCGACGAAGGTTGTGATTTGGGGTACAACAAAACGAGCGCCGCGCGCGTAGCGTAGCGTCAATGCGAGCAGCGTTTGTTATGGGGCGTGGGGTTATGCAACAGAAAGTGTTTTGAGATGTTTCAACACTGCATCAATTCATAGAACTCGAATGACTGTTGAGTTAGGTAAGTGGTTCTTAACGAAAATAAAAAAAAATAATAAAAAATGTATTCACTGGGAGAGAAATTCCAAAGAAACTTTGCTTTGAACTTCAAGGTTTTCGGTATACCTATAAGAAGTTAAGAGCGAGTCCACGAACAGGGCATACCCCTTTGTATGGGACGTCGTTTGGACTTCACCAATCCGCCTGAAATTTTCAGGAGTTGTTTGTACATATTAAACTAGCATCTGACCAAAATATCTCGGGTTAGTTTTCAAAACGTCGTAAGAGCCAAACCCCTCAAGTGGGGAAAACCGATGAACAAGTTTTCGACCATTATTTTAATTCTTATTTATATGTAAGTGGGTTTCAAGGGCATCTTTTTAGTCAAAATCATTGGTTTGACTATAAGCTATGGTTGTCATATCAAGTGAAATAAAATTTTTAACAATTAGTGTGTGTTTTAGCCTTGTTTTACCACACCAGGTTGATTCGACCTTTTACATGAGCAAATTGTTTCATACGTCCCTGTACTTGGGACTTTTTTTGAAGAAGAATGACAATACGACCATTGGCAAAATTTATTCATTTTATGACTAAACCACATTTAAATCAAACATTATTATTTTGAACATCGTTTCAACACCCCCCGCAAAGAGGGCAGTCGATGTTTTGTGTTTTTGGAGGAGATTGGGAGAAAACATCGCAGGGGAGAAAGGTCCAACTGACAGATTTTATTCTCCCTCTCTCGCGTTGGCTCATACGCTAGCTGAGAGCACGAACAAAATGACGAATTACCACTGATTTGTTTATCTTTTCATCAGTGGTCTATACACACAAAAAAATATTACCGTAATGACAAAAGTAATTTATTTTTGATTTAAGAAGTTGCTAAAATTTGCTTGAGGGAAAGTTTTTTTCTTGTTTAAAATATGAAAACTTTTACTGGTAAAGTTTTTGAAAATCTCCTTACTAACTGATTTAAAAGTCTTAACTTTTAATACGACTGTAGAATTTCTTTCATTTTGACGTTCTCGTGTAACCGTGTACGACTGAGTTCCAAATGTAAACAACCACTTTGGTGGGTCCGGTGGTGCTGGTGATTCTAGGCAGCAGCCAGGAATCGGACGCGGAAACCTTCGTGAGCTAAACAGCAGCAGCGGAACGCCTTCGAAGGAGGGTGGTGCGGGTGCGGGACGAGGTGAAGTGCTCAAAAAGGACAAGGCGAGCTTCCTTCAGGAACTGCAGATGTTCCACGACCGGAATGGGTAAGAAGATAGCTTGGGTGTTTTGTGGGGCTTGTGATTGATTTTGTTTGTTTTTTTTAGGATGGGAGGTAGGAATGTGGATTCGCACCGGTTGTATTCGGTGGTGGTGGCCCGGGATTGGTGATTGAAGGTCAATTCCCGCGAGGACTGTAACGAGATCATCGAGGAGATGACGCTGCCGAAGAGTTGCGTGAACAACGAGATTGTGTTGAACAAGATAAACATCCGGTTTTTGGACAAGTACGAGACAGGTGATTTTCACGGTGAGGAGAAGGAGCCGACCAAGAGGAGGACGTCGGAAGCGGGATAATCGGAGGTAGCCAGAGCGGATGTTGCACTCGGTGCCGGCGGTTTACAACACCTGTGAGTAATGAAAATGTGTACAGTGGCTTGCCAACTTCACTTTCTTTCATCTCTTTTAGCAAATAACCGTCCACAAATGCTCATCCCGCGACGGCGCAGCTCCAGCCGAATGAACCCTGGACAGCGTGCCGAAAAAATCACTTCACTTTCCAGACAGGAAACGTCGATCACCCTTGCCGAATCTACAGCCAACTTCTCCAAACCTGTCCTGATGAAGGCCGGCAACGTGACCATCCTGTTCTCTACTTCGCGCGTCGAAACGTCCGTCTGGAACCGTCCAGCTTGGGGTCTTCGGAAGTGACCGGTGGCGTACCCTAAGAATCGGTACAGCTTGGACTCAGATTTAGGCCATAAGCGTTAAATACAATAACAAAATGTATTATTTAACATACTGTTTAAAACTTTTAAAAATAAATATAAAATCAAGCCTAGAATCAAGCATATTTTTCTGAAATTAACACTGTAGTATTAAATGTTGTTTCTTCTTGCTATAAAAGGTTTCTTTTCCAATTAAAAGTAAAACACTTTTACCGATACAACGATTTTGTTCCAGAAATGCATGGTAGTATCAACAACTTTCCAACTTTTAAATTGAATAGTTTGAACTTTCTACGAATATTCACCAACGCGAACTTTTAATCCAACGAGCGATCTTTTTAAATTCAGAGTACTTTTTCTTTGTGTGTAGGACCTTGAAGAACTCGGGGTTCCTGGAGTTTTGAGAGGACGTTTATGCGTGATAAGATGGATGCGGTCATTATCGCTTGTTCCTGAACAGATTATGCAACTTGATTTTGTGTTGGTTTAGGCTGCCACACTAAATGATGATTTTGGGGGAAACTAGCCTCTTCCGGATTTAATGACTGAAACTGGATTTTGCTGGCTGGCAAATTGGAAAATATTCTTCACGCATCCTTTAAGTCATATAATCAGCGCAATGTTTTTAACAGGATAACAAATATTCATCTTTTTTCGTAAAAACCCATGTGCGCATAATCATAAAGCAATTAAAACTGAACTTACGTCCTTTTTCTATGAGCGTAAGAACATTTTTGAAATTATCAGTACTTACGACCTTGCGTCACCAAGGACGTATGTGACTTCTCCGTATGAAAAGCTCATTCGACCTTTTATATGCAGGCGATATTTTTGTTTAAATTTATTTTTTTGGAAATTCTGCTCAAGTAGATCATTAGTAGTGCGTTAGAAGAGTGCAACCGTGCCAAAAACTCAATTTTGGACAACTAGCGCTTACGACCTTTTGAAAACTAACCCGAGATATGAGCACTCTAGGTCAACGGGAAGTGGGGCAAATCGGGACACAAAGTTTGAAGATTCAAAAACGTCAAAAATCTTAAAAAGGCTATAACTTAGGCAAAATTTAATTTCAGAATTCAAAATGCATCTTAAAGGGCTTGAAAAAAGCAACAAAATGCAGGATAGAGCATCCCAATTGGTTGAATCTAAAGGGAGTTATTGGCATTTTGATGAAAAAAATAGCCCAATTTTCAAACTCAAATAAAAAAGTGTTCCATTCAGATATCAACTCGGTTCGACCTGCAGCTTGTAGGGGAAATCTGGGACTGCCATCTGAGACTGAGAACGCTTTGGTAGTTTAACATATTAAATAGACACTTTTACTTTAAGTGAATTTTTTGGTTGTAAATTTTTGCTCAGGGGACCCCTTAGATCAAATTTTCCGGTGATAATTTCATCATCATTCGTGTTCCTGAGACAATTTCACAATAGAAACATGCATAAAAATGTTTATTTTCATCCATTTTAACCATTTAAAAAATAAAGTCAAAAAAAAATAAGAAGTTATTTTTTTCTGGTGACATCTTGTATCCTTGGAAACGAACTTGATTTTCAATAAATTTGATTCGAAGATTTTCTTTATCTTTCATTATTTTCAAAAAGTTTTTCTTTAAATTTTATTTGATACTTATTTTTCTTCCGATGGACAAAATTATGCTCAACATAAAAAAATACTAATTCATAAACATTTTTTTGCGGGATTTAATAATTTTGAAAACAAACTTGCTGTGACTCAATCAATTAATTATATTAACTACAAGCCTTACCCGACAAACTTCGTACTGCCTTTTTTCGTTTGTTGACGTTTTTAACTTTTTAGCTTATTCAGCCTCCTGTGACCCAAATTTGATTTTATGTAACTTTTCCCATACAATCTGCAGATTTTCGGAATAGGTATAAAAACTTTGCTAATCTCAATTTTGAATCATTTTTCAAAAAATTAAGTAGTAATCAAAAGGTACAGAATAATAACTTTACACTGGTCATACCCGTTGAAATAGCTCTTTTTTCAATTTGAGATTTTTTAAATAGTTTTGTTGTTGTTTGAAGTTTAATAAACCAAGATAAAAGCATTTTTTTTTCATTTATTCAAAATGACATGAAAATCTGCGTCAAATAATACATTCCATCATAATCATCCAATATATACAGTACTTGTTCGGTAACTGGGCTGAACGAAAAATAACGAGGGGACCACCGATGCATAATATTTTCCTCATGAAATATAAAAATAAGAGTTAATCAAATTTATTTTCAATGTTTACTTTTCATATTTCTTTAACTGTGACTTGAAATCAAATAAAAGTTTGAAAAAACTTATTTTTATTTATTGAACATGATTATTGCAATTACAAACAACCTCCCAAAATTTGGGAGCGATAGGTTAAGCCCACGATTGGCGCAAAGCGAAAGAAATTTGTATGGAAATTGATATGGGGAAACTTGCATTTTCACATTTTTAAATTTACAAAATTCATGTTTTATTATTTTATGAAACTAACAACGTACAAGTATAGCCCTGGATGTCCTGAACAGCTCTTCCGAAGACAGTATGGTGCTAAATTGCTTCTAACAAAAGTTACGGAGCGTTCAAGAGAGACATTTCGAAAGACTCGGTAAAATCATACTTTTTGCCAACACTGCCAAGTCAAGCGGAAACTTTCGGAAACTATAATATATTTGAGGATTTGGGGTGCAACTTAACTAAATAATGTCTTCTGAACATTTTTTCACATCAATTTTAAGGTTCATCACAATATAAGAACAATCATGTCTGTTTTGTATTTCATGGTTCCTTTGGCAATGTTGGCAGAGTATTTGAGTTTCACTGATTATTTCAATACACTACTTTTGAAAACTCTGTATCTTTTTTATGACGCATTTTAGCACCATACTTTCTTTTGGAGAGTTGTTCAGGACATCCAGGGCTACACTTCTACGGTGTTGGTTTCACAAAATAATAAAACATGAATTTTGTAAATTCAAAAATGTGAAAATGCTAGTTTCCCCATAGTAAATTCCATACAAATTTCATTCGCTTTGCGCCAATCGTGGGCTTAACCAATCGCTTCCAATTTTTTGGAGGTTGTTTGGGACCCTTAAAGGAAGATTGTATTTTTATCATTTTTAATTTTCCCATATAACTAGATTCCACCCTATTATTGCATCCATTAACCCCATCGGTTCAGGATTTTGGCAGCAGGTGGCGTAGGTCTCGGCCAAATTTGTTCAAGTGTGTGATTCTTCTAGGTAATTTAATTTCCTACAACTTTGTCCAAGGGTGCAAGAAGATCCAAATTGATCCTGAAGAGTTATTAGCGATGCGATGAAAATAAATCAGCTGTTTTTTTCAGGTGTTTTATTGGCACCCTAATGTACAGCTGCCAAAATTGTATGAAGCCGTGTATGGTCGAAATCGGCCATATAGAAAATTGCTCTCTTGTGAAAAAAAAGTTAATAAAAAAATAGTTTTTTAAATTCTTGAGTTTATTTCTGGAGTTTTTTTAAAGGGAATTTTTTTGGCAAAAACACCCGAAAAGCAAAATTTATTTTTTTGTATTCTGGACCTTAAAAAAAACTCTAGATTTGGACGCCTTAAAAAGATATTTTAAAAACATAAATAATGTGAACGCATACACTAAACCACCGAGGTACCTACACTTACAAATTTACGGCGATTTACATGTATGTAGTTGCTGAACTATTGTAACAGGGCAAAGTTTTATAATTGTTTACAACTTCCAAGCAAAATGTGCACTTCCCAAACGCCGACGTGAATTCAAGTACCTAGAACGCATAAAAAAAACTATCTTTTTTGATAAGACATACTCTCGATGAAAGCTAGGCCGTCATGAATTACGTTTTTCAGCGCCATTCCGATTATGTCTACTGCAATGATTTTTCCCGAGTTGGGTACATACGACGAGTGTTGGAAAAATCGAGTTTCGCACAACATTTTTAGCAAGTAGTAGTACTTTTCAGCGTATTTTCGAAATGTGGTACTTTTCGAATCTGTTAATTTTGGTGAAGAAAGTAGTTAAGTTTATGTAGTTTCTGCAACAAGTAGACAACAATTATGATTTTTAAGCACGTGTCGTGAATAAAGGCTCTGCGTAGTTGAATTAATATAATTTATTTTAAAACGAGATGCATACTTTTTGTAGCCATTCCGGAAAAGATCCTTTTAAATTTAAAAATAAAACGTTTGTTTCTCCGCTTCTCCGTATTACTTTTTGATACAGCTATAAAGAACTTTTCAGTACAACCGTTTTTGATGTTTATAATTGCAAAAATCTAATCCGCATTATTGCGATTATCTTCATTGTTTGAGATTAGATTACAAGCTTTGTTTATTCTTTCAAACAAACTGGTTTGACCTTTCAACATCCTCGTAATTTTATAGTATCGATTTTGCAGGCTCGTAGTGTAAAATTGTTTTCATGATAATGGTAACTTCACTGAATCAAACTTCTTATTTTTTTTCCTCACATAGGCTCTTCAAACTCTTCTTCACCAAGATACAACCCGCCATCCCTCGATTTCCATCGTTCGTCATTTGCGTTCCATCACTTGGTCACTCCGCGAGCTCCGCCATCGATTGATACAACCTCGATTCATCCTCCTCGTTCACATTTTCGCAATCAATGGCTGTTCCTGCACTGCAAAACTGACCGCGCAACGTGCGTTTTTGTTTACAAGCATCACGAGAACTCCGTGCAAATTTGCTGCTCGCCTAACCCCTTGTCACGACAGGTCCGAATCCGGCCCTTTCCGGCGTCTGTCAGCGACGTCGTCCCCCTAACAGCCGTGACACGCCGCTTCGCAAAACTATTTTCAATTTTTCGCAATTATTTACGGGCGAATGCCAGCTTCTTTTTTTTATTCTTCTTCGTGACGTCGTCCCCACTCATACACACAACCGCACAATCCCGCGAATCAACACGCAACCAGTGAAGTTATTTGCAACGCCACACAAACACCCCGGCACCGCCGGAAGCTTTCGGTATTGGTGAGACGTCGATCGGTCTCTCTCTCTCTCTCTCTTCTGCTTCTTCTGGTCGTCGTCGTTTTTTCGCGTCGATAACGCGATTTTTTCACCACCCTTTAATCGCCACTAAATGACCCCAAAACTCGAAAACTGCACTGTAAACGACCGAAACTCACCGTCACCAGTCCGGTGCGCACCGGTTCCGGCCCCAACGGTGGCCAAATGCTGCCAAAAGTGACCCCAAACGCGGAGCTCTTGTTTTGAGTCGCTGTCACACACTCTCTGTCACACGAACACAATCTCCATCGGACTGAAAATATACTGACGGCTGCAGGCAGGACGGTCTTCTTTCTTGCAGCGAAACGTCAAAAGAAAGAGTGTGGTGACACCAATACTAGTGGGGTGTAGAGTTGGGTGCGACACCAACACAACCGTTGTAATTCACTGTTGGATTGAGGCCAACGCATCGGTGTGTTTGTGTGTGGGCAATACCCCGTTCGTTGATCGATCCTGGTGTTGATGCTAGCCGGAGTTGGCAAACTTGGTGAACTTTTTGAAATATTTTTTTTTGTTTTTGTTGTTTGTGAGCATTACGTGCGGTGTTGTCGCGGAATCATTGGCACAAAGCTGGAGCAAAGTTTGATGTGCGTCTTTTTCAAAGTTTGATGTGCGGGCATCCGTTCCAATCGATTACACTGGTGAATCTGGGTTTTCAACGATCATACCATACTGAAAACACTTGTATACAACTCATCCTGTGGGGTTTCGACTGCTCCGTTGACGCTTTTCTGCCATCAGATATTTGAAATAGCACTCGATGTTTCCCGAACACCGACTTCATATTCAAGTAATCCCTTCAAGTCTTTGGTGATTTGGTGAAACGAAACTGTTGCTAGAGAGCTAAGGCCGAATTGCCAATCGTACAATCTGTTAAAGCAGTCGTCTCTCATTGCTTTCAAGAACTTCAAGGGAATAAAGCAGATGATGTATAACAGCTGGTTCACGTACTCTGATTCATACACAGGTTATTTCGGTTCTAGTTCTGTTGGTTGGCTGCATTCCGGTTTCCTCCAATAACTGATACGGCTCATTGTAAATAAGTTGCCTTCATTGATTCCCAGCACTGAATCACAAGCAGCTTTTCAGACAAAAAATGACCCCGCTAAGTTAACCACAAAGATGATTCGTTGAATTGGATTGATCAATCTAGAGATTGCTTCTAGTCGTTAAACATATTGAAGTAGTATCCTCAAGATCGACGCCGGCCTCTGCCGTCTTGTTTGTTATCCGATACAAAAAAAATAATCATTTTCTAACTGCTAACAGAAAAACTACAAAAAAGTAAGTACTTTGTTCTAGAAAACTTGAGCAAACGCCAGCTTTTGACGTTGAATAACGTCTAACCCGAAGCTACTGGGTGCCATTCCTAAAAACACAGGTCGCAGGCCCGAGAGTACAGCATGTATGGTTTCAAACTGTTATAAAACTTTACATTCAAAATCTAAGCAGTAACCTTCGGGAAGTCGCATGTTTTCGCCTTTCTTACAAGTGCCCTTACAAAGTGTGTACAAAGTACACGAATGCGACTGCCGTTGGGGTAAACTTTTATTCAAAGTGTCAACAGTGACAGTTTTGTACAACTTTCGAAGCAATGCAATGTTTTAAAACGGTTTCAAAATGCATTGCATTTGGATTTCCCTAACACCGACGTAAACTTCGAGTACCGTCATCAAGGGGGTGACATTGGGTCTGGGGCGTGAGATAGGGTCATACAAAAAAGCTGAAATTTGTATGACCCAATCTCACCCCTGAAGCGCTTCCCTAACACGGATGTGAACTTCAAGTACCCAACTTGTAACTTGCGTTCATTCAATTTCCCGTTCTTCTGGATATAAAGGTGTAGTAATGTATTGAGATAGAATTATTTCATAGGTAAGTGCGGAGGAGAAAAAAAATATAATAGAACACCTTGGTTTACAACCGCCTTCAGATCACCATCGCGCCATTTGATGCCGAAACTAGGAAAGTCCAGTCGACGGATAACTCTTTCACCTCGTCGAGTCAGCTAGAAGCCGCTCAAGGTAAGTATTTTATTTTAGTGAGTGAAGTAAAGTGAAAATGAACAAAAAGCCTTTCTTGTTAGTTAGTTACCGATTCAAGACTCTTGCTAGAATTGTCGTATCGCAATCGGTACGTCTGTCCGAGCTCTAATTTCCCAATTTCAACGGGAACCCGGAACATTGTCATCTATCTCTTGTTTAACTAAGAAAAAAGTGCTTAGAAGCTTGTAACGAATTCTAGAGTTTGTTTTGAAAAGGTCCTATAAGCTATTGTCTTTCATATGTTTATAGGACCTTTTCAAAAAAAAAACTCTGGAATTGTGAGTTTCTCGAACGCCGACGTGAACTTCAAGTATCTAAAGTATCTAGGATGCATAAAATTGACCACCGAAAAAGCGCTTCCCTAACACGGATGTAAACCTCAAGTACTTAAAATGTACAACACTTTGAGGAAATCTAGCATTTACAAGTACAATTCTAGCAGCTCTCAATAACTAAACTGACATGAACTACGTTATTCAACTTCATTCCGACTATGTCGATCATGATTATGTTATTCGAGGGCAATTTGATAACCTACATTTAAATAAAACAACATTTGAGTTTTAAACGTAAAACTACATTTAACCCCTTCCCGCCCAGAGCAAAATCGAGATTATTTACGTTTTTCACCATTACTCGTAATTGAATCGACCAAATTGGATGACATTTTAATGATTTTTATAAGTTAACATTCTATATAAACTATTGCAGGTTGAACCAGGTTGAAAAAATGCATGGTTGCAGAGAAATTTAATTTTGAAGAACACAAAAATTAGTGATGCTCTGGAGTAACCATGGGCGTTAGAGGGTTAAGTTTAAAACGAGGGCGGCTTGTCCAATTTGGGTCGTGTCTTTTTCTAGTTGTCAAAATATTCAATTATGATTATTTTAAATTTTCACATCTGGAAAAAAAAGATTATGAAAGCGATCTCAAACGATATCAATAGGTAGTAATTTGAAATTTAAGTGTTAGAAGGGACTCGAACTCACTACCCTGAAAATTGATAGCTAAGTCACTGAAAACGATGGTCAAAAATCGACCACGGATGCCGATTCTGTAAAATCTGGCAAACGGTTCCAGATCTTCCATCGGAATCGATTCCAAAATCCCAAGATTTCCAAAACCTTACACACCTTCGTCATGTTCATCGTTCGATTGAACAGTCAATGTGTGTGCGTGTGTCCTCCCTTGCGTCGGTATTGGTACCATCGACGGAACGGCCAAACAAGACAACCACACCAAGAGGAGAAGGAACAACCCGCCACAACGACGACTGCGACGACCGATGGTCATCGCGTGCCAGAACGGGATGGGGGACGCTTTGCTGAATGGAAAAACAACAACAACAACGACGACGACTTTGACGGCGGCGACCGAGATTGAAGAAGAAGCCCTCGGGGAAGCGCCTGCTACTCCGCGGACAGGAAGAAAAGGAAGACGAAGACGGTTGCGGGGAAGAAGACACAATTGCGAATCTTTCTGACGGAATAAAGTCAGCGGAATTTAGATGTGGAACTCACCTGAAAAGTAAACGGACCGGTTCTCCGAAGATCCGGAACGTCCTAGGAGGGAGAGAAGCGTAATCGATTCTGGAGAAAATTCCGAGATTTTAGAGGTTAATTCTTCTTCACACAAACACGCACGCACACAGCCACACTCACACTCCGTGACGACCTCTGTCGAGTGGCCGCGGAACAACCCCGGTGAAAAAGAAAAAGCGGTCTAACAATTCCAAAACGGGGTCTTCTCGATCTTCGCGCTACTTTCCGGCCACAGTCGGCCTTCGTCTGGCCAGTGGCCTCTTTTCCTGCTTCTTTTTCTTCCGTTTAACCGCGGCGGATTTTCCTCCGGAGGTTTTCACCGCAAAAAAAGCGCTCCCTCTCACACACACGCACTCGCCACTGCAAAGGTGAAACTGCTTCTTCTTCTTCCCTCTCTCTCTCTCTTCTTACACTTTTTCGTCAGAAGAAAAAAAAAACCTTCGCGTTTCGGACAAAACTTCCGGCACTTAAGAGTGGCCACTTCCCGGGGGGGGATCGTTACCTGCTGCTGTAAATCCAACCAAGTTTTCCACCGTTTTTCGGTTGGCTTTCCGCACACTCACACGCGCGCGCACACACACGGTATCGGGGAAGAAAAGTCGATTCTCCGGTTGGACGTGCTCGCGAAACTGACAAACGGGATCACAACATTACCGCCATCTTGGATTGTGGCTGTGGAGACTCGGAAAAGTTGCGAGCGTGTGTAGAGAAGCGATTTTGGGCTGCTCTTCTTGTTCTTTCGCTTCTTTCGCGCGCATGGTTGGAGGAGCGAGCGAGAGGGAAACTTCAGCTGCGGCAAAAAGAAAGAAAGAGAGGATGACAGATGGGCAGGGTTGCCAACACGGGGATGCTTCGGCTGTCATCTGCATACAATGTCACTGAAGCCTAAAAAGTACCAAAGTTTTGGTGTCTAGTGTCAAAATTATGGGGAGTAACATGACGAAAAGGGCGCAAAATCGAAAGGACGAAAATATTTTTTTTCTTTATTTTTGTTTCGTTAGTTAAAATGAAATTAAATGTGTACCATTATCCGGGGCAAATAGAGACACATGGGGTGAATTGAGAAGTGATTTTAGCAATGTTTTTGCACAATATTTGAATATTTTTTAATTTGTTTCAGTAGGAATAGACACAAAACAACAAAATTAGTTTCTAAATTTGAACTTTTATGTCTAAAAACAGCTGTTCTGGCTTTCTTGTCGAAAATTTACCAACACATTCAAACCACGGGGTACCATAGAAGTTGGTTTGTTTGACTCAAAAACATGCTTTTTTGTAAAGCCCCACAACGTCCCTAACAATGGGCTTCCCTGTTCGTGGACTCGCTCTTAAGGTTTTCCAACAACATGGTTGAGCTCAACTGCCTCAAATTGTAGATTTAAATTAACATTATGATGATCTGTAAGTTCATTGCATTGTTGGAATTCGAGCGAGAAGAAGGAAAGCATTTCTCGCTCGCGAACGAGGGAGAGAACTTGTAGTACTTTTCTCTTCTCGCTCGCGCTCGTATTTTCGTTCGCGTTCTCGCTCTCGCCGCGAGCGCTCGCGAGCGCCTCGTGCTAGCCGTTCGCCCCAAGCTAGCAATTTTTTTATCAGGCTTATGAATACGAACCAGGCGATGGTATAGAGGTGTAACTTAAATCGCTGTGTTGTTTTTTGTTCGTTTCTAACACGTTCAACTTCTCGCGAACGGGCAATTCTGGCTCGCGAGAAAGCCCGTTCGCGAGCGGAGGAGAGCACGGGCAATCGGTGAGTTTCTCTCGGCAGCTCGAGACTCGCGGCGAGAACTCGAGAGAGAGAAAATTTTCTCGAGAGAGCGCGATAATACCAACACTGGTTCATTGGCCAAATAAGAATTTGCGGAAGACATTTCAGAGGATTTGAAATAAACACCTGCTGGGAAGCTTTGCCTGAGACCTGATGCTAAACATATATTGTTGTTTTCGGCATTTATGGTTTATTTTAATGAAAAGAATCAATATGAGCAGCTACAGGATTATTTTCCAAAAAATTAAATAAGACTTATTATATTTTGATTTGTGCCCCTCTGAAATGTTATTCCCGAAACAGCGCCACCAAACATTTGGTGGCGGCTTCAGCAAGCTACGTCAGTATCACGGGCCTGGTTGCCAACGAAGCGGGGGGTGATTTGTTTAAATGTGTGGAGACTTAACGTACACGCTCATCCTAAATAACTTTAAAGTGTTATTTTTACACATTCGTCGAAACCGTCAAAATACTCAAGGCATTTTCACTTTCAAAAACATTTGGGATGTTGTAACCTGGGTGCTGAATAGAGAGAATGCGTAACGTGATTTTCGAATGATCCCACTTAGTTTACATTTACAAAGAAGGAGTCTGTTCAAGCACAAGCATAACTTTTTTCTTGCTGGTAAATGAGCTGTTTTATAATAATTTTGTATAGTTTTGGGCATTTTTTGCTGGAAAATTGTCGCGTTTCGATCGGTTAGAAGAGATCTTTTTTACGGATGACAAAGAACTGCGGCGAGAGTTTCATTCTGCGAAGTCGCAGATAGATTCCCTAGCTGATTTTGGAATCCTGCAGCTTTTCCTGGTCCAGCGAAAAAACATCGCTGATTCTATTGAAGCTGATTTAACTGACAGAGAAGATTTTCACTTCACCAGGTTTTCAAACGGAATCAAACAATAAAGACACCTTCTGGATGGATACAACCGCATCGACTCCATTAACAACTTCAATTCATAATTATAAAAAATGACGATCTCGCCTTCATCTTTCTTAACATTTCTTGACTTCAACTCTAGGTCCTCAAATGCTACATTATTTTCATTCTTGCAAAAAAAAACTATTTTTAATGATCGATAACAATACTCTCTTCTTTTGACCAACAGTAAATTGGTTCCACTTAGACAGTTCAAAATTGAGGCCGTTTTGCGAACCACTATTCAGCACCCAGATTATTACACTGCGGTAGTTAGGCGGCAATAATCTCCTGTCAATCACAGCGATGGAGAAACGTGATTTTATCTCGCAATAAGCAATAATTTTAATGTTTTTATTTTCCCCCCCAAAGAACCTCAAGCGCGCACACCGTCAAACGCGCTCATACCGAACTGTCAACTTTTCTTGGGGGGGGTCACGAAAAGAACACGCAACATTTCTTGACCGCGTTCCTTCCGATCTGCATACTTAGCTTTACCTGTACGATCATTCGCTGCCGTTTGGGATGGTGTTCGCATAATGTGATTTTGCATATCGTTTGGCAGGTTTTGCATATCGATTGATTTTGCATATCGTTTGGCAGGTCTTGCAAAAAAAAAAAATATAGCTGGAGCAACACGAGAAAAGGGCGGATAAGCATTTTGACAGCTAGAACTATTTTGCAAATTCCGAGCCAACAGGTACCTTTTTCACAAAACTACAAAACTCGATGTGTTAAACAATAGCTGGCCTTCCCATCAACCTTCTAACGGTGCGGGGTTTGTTAAATAGTTACTGTTAACTCGGAATTTGCAAAATAGTTCTAGCTGTCAAAATGCTGCTGAATAGCTGTCTTTTCAAATGTTGTTCCAGATAGTTGAAAATTTCCACAGCTGTTCAAAAAAATGTTTTGCTGGGATGTGCATTCTAGCCGAATGAATTGACCAGAAAAACGGGCATGCATGCTCACATTGTTGGTACGTTCGTTTGAAAAGCCGGTGCGGCACTGAGTGCCGCACTAGTCGGTGCCAGTTTTGGTTCAATCGAACGTCACTTGTCAGTGTACGTGGAACTCGCATGAAACTGAAAAAATATCGAGTGCGGCACTAGAGTTTCAGTTCCAAGATGGCGGCGAAACTCGTGCGGAACTAGCGCGAGTTTCTTCAAAGAAACACTTTGACAGCTCTGAGTGCGGCACTCAGTGTGGAACTAGCCATCAAACGAACGTACCATGTCTTTTGCAAGCAGAACATAACCAAACTTTTTGGCACCCTCAGCAAACGTCAAATCAATACAAATTGCTGCCGGATCTTTTTTCCGGATCCCTCCCGGAAAAGATCCGGCAGCAATTTTGTATGGTTTGACGTTTGCGGAGTGTACAAAAAAAATGTAAACAAATCACTTCGTACATCGGCCAATGTTTGTGGCACGTGCTGTTTTGAAAACAAACAGCTGTCACTTCCTTGCTCACTTCTAAAAAACACCAAGCTTATTTTTTTAATTTCTGTTGACTCAATGTCAGACCTAGTTTAAGCATAGGTCGATCAGATATCTTGTCGCGAGTAGAGTAATTCTCTACGAAATCGTCCTTATTTTTAGTATTTTTTTTAAATTGGGTACAAAAGCCCTATGTCAATTTTTATGTACAACGGTAAAAAACACGATCAAAAACCATTTCTGATCACTTTTTTTCATTTTAATGCCAAAAAAATAAATAATGACAAGACAACATCTTTTGATAGATCAACTATGGTCCCCTTGGAACGAGCTGTCAAGTAGGAACTTTTCTATCAAGAAAGACCGCGAGGTAAATTTTCAAATTTATTTAAAAATCCATTTTAAACTCTTTGTGGTCGTACAAAGGGTCATTGTACTCAGAAAAATAAGCTTAATAAGGAATTTTCTTATCAATTTGGTGTCTTCAGAGAAGTTGTAGTACTGATGAGAACTATTTAGAAAAAAAGGTACGCGGAATTTCTGAAAAACTAAAATTAAATTTGAAATATAGTTTTCGAAAAGATCAGAAAATTTCACGAATGTTTCATCGCTTAACATCGAAAATTGGACCGTTAGTTGTTGAGAAATGGAAGGTTGTTTGGATGAGAATTAGAAAACTTAAATTTTCCTGTATCTTTTTCTTTAAGCCGCTGTATCTTTGCAACCAAAAATCCATTCTTCAATGTATCTTAGACGAAATTGTAGGAATTTTCTGAACTTTTCAAGAAATTCAAAATTTACAAAATGGAAAATTATGGACAGTATTTTAAAATGTGAAAAAAGCGGACAAAATTAAACTTTGAATGGCTATGCGGTGCAGTTTCTCAAAACATTTCTTAAGTATTTTTCGATTACAAATTCGATTTAAAATTTTAAAAAATGAGGTCAAAAAATTTTAAATACAAGATTTCTAGATTAAATTTTCAAAACAACCTATCCCTCATGGGTTTCCTATGCAGATAGGGCCTTTTGAAAATTTAATCGAGATTTATTTTTTTACAAAAATCACTATCTAAAAAATATATAACTCGTCGGCATAATTTGGGCAATTTTTCTGTATGGCTCATAAGATGCGGGGTTTTGTCTCCTAAAACATATCCAGAGAGTTTTTTGAAAAGGTCCTATGAACCAAATTTTGAAATTTCGCTTTTAGTACCTTTTCAAAAAAAAAAAAACTGTAGATATATATTTTTTTAAATCGGATCTTTGGAAAATGTTTTTTTTTTTGTGAAAAAAAGTTCAGGCCGTTGCAAATATTTATTGAAGTTTATGTCCATCGACTCTGATCAATGTCGAGGGGGGGGGGGGGGGGGTGGCAAAAAAATTAAATTACAGGCCACGGTGTCAACATTTGAATGAAAAAAGTGTTTTAAAATGCATTATACACTTGTCCATTTATTTTGCAATCATTAATTTCCAAGATTTCTAAGTAAATATTGACGAAAATTTTATTTTTGCAAGAAAAAAAAGTTTTTGCGGTGCTGTACATTGTAATTTTTAAAAAAAATCAAAATATTTTTAAGCGAGCCCAAACATGCTAAATATGATTATCAATGCAGAAAAAGGCATTTTAAATTGTTATCAGTTGATAAGACTTCTATTTCCATTGAAATTTTGATGTTATTTGAAATTTTTTTTGCCCCCTGATTTTTCGGACCAAGTGGGTCCTAAAATGAAGCTTAGATTGCTGATATTATTATTTACAGCGATAAAGCTGATTTTTCTGAGTATAATGACCCTTTGTACGACCACAAAGAGTTTAAAATGGGGTTTTAAATCAAATTTGAATTATTTATGTCGCGGTCCTTCTTGACAGAAAAGTTCCTACTTGACAGCTCGTTCCAAGGGGACCATAGTTTATCCATCGAAAAAATGTTGTCTTGTCATTATTTTTTTTTTTTGCATTAAAATGAAAAAAAGTGATCAGAAATGGTTTTTGATCGTGTTTTTTACCAAAAAATCAAATTATTCGCTCTACAGCATTGCCTTGGCGTTCTCGATTGCGAGATTCCTACTCGAAACTAGGTGTCCGAAGGCTTGATTGTTGAGGCAATTGCAAACCTCTTTTTACACTTAGCTTCCATCCACCCCGGGATTCGAACTGACGACCTTTGGATTATTAGTCCAACTGCCTACCAGCGACTCCACCGAGGCAGGACCCAGGGAGACGACTCCTACACCTGGACTGAGCTAACGACCTAACCTTTATTTTTAGGTTAGTCCGGGGCCAACATTTACTTCCCGTCCGACGGAAGGCGTGATCAGACAATTCTCGTCTCGAAAAATGCCACCGGGACCGTCTGGGATCGAACCCAGGCCGACTGGGTGAGAGGCAATCACGCTTACCCCTACACCACGGTCCCGTGTTTTTTACCGTTGTACATAAAAATTGACATAGTGCTTCATAGTGCTTTAGTACCCAATTTTGTAGGGGAGGGCAACATAAACTTTGAAAAATGATGGCAACGGCCTAAAAGATCTCCAATATTTTTTCGTGTAGGGGAGAGTGGGGAGACTTGATCCCCTTTTTTTGTATCGCACATAACTCAGTCAATTTCTCACAAAACTATGATCTTTTTGCATTAATTGAAAGCTTAAACATTCAACTATGTTTGGCTGATAAGGGTATTTCATCAGATAAACTCTTCGAATAATGCCAAGCCTTTTAAAAAAATATTTTAAACCGGCATTTTCAAAATGTTGGGGGTAATTTGATCCCCCTTTCAACATTTTGAAGAAATCTTAAGCAAAATGTTTCTTATTCATCCAAACTTTTAATTTTCTATAAGATACAGCAATTTCACATTAAACCTGTACGTTTGTGTTCAAAATATAACAAGTTTAGCTTGTAAAATATTCAAAAACTTAAAATTTTCTTTTTTAGACCAAAATTGAGCATGTTTACAAAAAATGGTAATTTTTGTTTACAAAACTTTTGAAAAATGGTTCAAACTGCAGTTAGTTATGTACAACTATACTAAAGGAAACTATGTACGAAAACCCAGCCAAATTATTTAATCTTGAGGCTGATTCCAGTGACTGTAAAAATGCAGGGATCAAGTCTCCCTTATCGCACTTTTTTAAACAATTGATTGTAAAAATAGTATGACGATAAATTTAACGTCAAATGCGTAAGGGTTTTGGAGTTGATATGTTTATCAAACAATTCATGTATAAAAAATATTTTTTTGAATAATTTTTGAGTGTTTTCTATACTTATCAAAACAAAGAAAAAAGATCTCTTGGAAATTTTTTGCAGCACTTCTTAGAAAAATGTGTGTAACTCAATCCAAACATTTTTTAATTTTTTTCTTTGTTTTCTACAATGAGTTTTAGTCAATTTCGCACAACTTTCTAGAACAAAGCTAATTGTTTTACTCACATGCTGACGAGATACAGGCTTGGGATCAAGTGTCCCCGGGGATCAAGTCTCCCCACTCTCCCCTACCTATTTTTTCTGAATAGTCCTCATCAATACCTATAATCATGCCCAAGACACCAAATCAATCAAAAAATTCCTTGAAAAGTTACAGATTTTCGAATATTTACGTACCATTTTTGTATGAACAGCTGCCAAAATTGTATGGAGATTTGTATGGGTGAGCCAATGATACAAAATGGCTTCTTTGGTGATAGGGAAGGCCCCACAAAGGTTTGAGCCAAATAAAAAATACAAAAAAATAAAACTGGTCGAAATCAGCCGATTTCATAGCGAATTGCTCTACTTTTGGTAAAAACTATGATATTTGCAAATAATATTCTGGGAAACGCGTTGCAAAAATTCAAAAGTACAAATATCGAAAAACGTAATTTTTGCCTTTCTTACTAAAGAAAGGTATATGTTTTACTTTATGGCTGGACGTCATTTTCATCTTCGTAAATAATACGATTCAGCATGAATTTGCATCGGAAAAACCGTCAAAAATTCACACTGCATCGATTTTTGACGCTTCGTCGCCAAGTCGACAAGTTGTCAAGTTGAGCTTCGAATACTGACGCGAGAATGCTGGCGCATATATTTTGTGGCTCGAGATATATACTCGTTTTGTAGTAGCTTGTCTACCGATGTTTCCTACAACTTTTAAGATATCGTAGCTTTTCGGTTTCTTTTGCCCTGCCCGTTTTTGCAAAAACTTTTGTGACATAGGACATTCATCCGGCTACAATCAATTTGTTTCCCGTGTGCTCCTAAAATCGCCTAAAAGTAGGCTTAATTTTTTTCGTGATTTCGTAAGTTTATTTAACCGAGTTTATTGGATTCCAAAAGGAGCTTTCGAAGCTTTCCATCGTTTATATCGTTTTCAAAGTTTTCAATGCTCGCGACGCCTTCTACCTAAGGTTCTCGCGATTGAGTGTGCAGTGGTGCGGTTGTAAACATAGCTATCTCTGACTCTCCCACTTTCGTAGAAGCTGAATGGCAAGATTCCCAGCACCGTGCGGCACACGCGGTTCACTTGTACCTCGGTTTTGCGTTGCGCCTGCTTTGTTCGGTTTACACCATCTCGCTCGAAGAGATTTTTTGTTTCGTGTTTGGCACTTTTACGTGGCATACGTCAGATATAAACTCAAATCACTCAAAGTTCATTTTGTGAGTTACTTTAACAGTTTGGCCTTGTTTGACAGCTACTTTGTCCCCAGTTTTCTGTGGGATAGAAAAGGAGGTGAATACTTTATGAAAATCATACCTGTCAACATTCCTAGCTCCAATTTTTTGTCGCGAGTTGCTTTTCTCCTCTTAGCAACTTTGCTTTCATCATAAGATTTTTAAAAACAAAGTCGATGTTATGAATTGAAAGAAGTTCTACCATTGTTATATGCTTTAGTAAGAAAGGCTCTATCTCACCCCAGGTGGGATTAAATCGGTTTTTTTTTTGTAATTTACTAAAACCCCGATGGTTTGACACCAATTGTTGTCAAACGAACGGGGAGTTACTTTTTAGTTTGACATCCTTTTTACACAGAGCTCACACATTCTACTATAGTTTGGTTTTAGTTTGACTTTGTCAAACCTAAGAAAGTGTCAAACGAAAAAGTGACCAACCACCGGGGGCGAGTGTTTGATGTTTGGTATAAAAAAATCTAAAAAATAGTTGTCAAGATAGGGTAACAACATTTAATTCCAGCATATCTCTTTGACATACATATCAGCACTTTGACGTTCAATTACAGCTCATAAAAAAATAGTTAAGTAGGAAGTAGGAGCATGCGAGTTTCTATAAACAGTTTTCCAAAATAAGTTGTTTAAATAGTGATAATCAGCAAATTAGATGGAGTTAGGAGCGAGTGCTTAACCTGCCAAACATACGAGAAGTTTTGAATTTAGTTTTTTGAACAGATGCTCATTTTTTGGTGCAAAATCAATATCCCAAATTACACATAGGTAGGGGAGAGTGGGGAGACTTGATCCCCGGGGAGACTTGATCCCAAGCCTGTATCTCGTCAGCATGTGGGTAAAACAATTAGCTTTGTTCTAGAAAGTTGTGCGAAATTTACTAAAACTCAGTGTAGAAAACAGAGAAAAAAATTAAAAAATGTTTAGATTGAGTTACACACATTTTTCTAAGAAGTGCTGCAAAAAACTTCCAAGAGATCTTTTTTCTTTGTTTTGGTAAGTATAGAAAACACTCAAAAATTATTCAAAAAAATATTTTTTGTACGTGAATTGTTTGATAAACATATCAACTCCAAAACCCTTACGCATTTGACTTTAAATTTATCGTCATACTATTTTTACAATCAATTGTTTAAAAAAGTGCGTTTAGGGAGACTTGATCCCTGCATTTTTACAGTCACTGGAATCAGCCTCAAGATTAAATAATTGGGCTGGGTTTTCGTACATAGTTTTCTTTAGTATAGTTGTATATAACTTACTGCAGTTTGAACCATTTTTCAAAAGTTTTGTAAACAAAAATTACCAGCTTTTGTAAACATGCTCAATTTTGGTCTAAAAAAGAAAATTTTATGTTTTTAAATATTTTGCATGCTAAACTTGTTATATTTTGAACACAAACGTACAGGTTTAATGTGAAATTGCTGTAACTTATAGAAAATTAAAAGTTTGGATGAATAAGAAACATTTTGCTTAAGATTTCTTCAAAATGTTGAAAGGAGGATCAAATTACCCCCAACATTTTGAAAATGCCGGTTTTAAATATTTTTTTAAAACGCTTGGCATGATTCGAAGAGTTTATCTGATGAAATACCCTTATCAGCCAAACATAGTTGAATGTTTAAGCTTTCAATTCATGCAAAAAGATCATAGTTTTGTGAGAAATTGACAGAGTTATGTGCGATACAAAAAAAGGGGATCAAGTCTCCCCACTCTCCCCTACCTATTCATCGCTTTCTGAAGTCACAGAGATTTGCTGTGCTATAAAACATGCCGAAACTCAACCGGTGCACCGGTCAATGAACAGATGGCAGTAATTCGTGTTTGTCTAAAATTATGGCAAACTGGTAAATCGTTCACAGCAAACCATAAATCATTAAATTTTTTTGTTGAGATGGTGCTATCTTGTATCACGTGAACATTGAGATTACCTTGGAGATAACAATGCTATTTTGTGTCATTTTCAATACGTCCACAGATCTCCAAAATTTGATTTCAATCCTGAGATATTCAACAAAACCCGTTAAAACCCCGTGTAATGTTGTTGCCTACTCTTTAAATATGTATGTAATTCCGATCGAGCGTGCGATCTGATACACCCTGCAAAAGCGGCAACTTGTCAGAGGCAAGGCAGTTTTGTCACACGTACATGCCAGACTACTGTTTACACTTTTGATTATACCTCGGGTCTCCGGCAACCAAATTCAACTAAACTTCGGCACAAAGCGCAGAACGGTCAGCCAAACAAAACGTGTTTGTTATTGTTTACATTGCTTGCTCCAGTTCAAACATTTAAACGCGTTATTCTGAGAAATAATAAGATTTTTGTTATGTTTTGGAAAATTCTTCTGAAATAAAAACAACCGATATTTTAATAGAATTTACATTACATATATTTCTTGTTTTCAGCTTTTCTGCCTTTTATACACATAATGAGTTAAAATATACATCATTTTATCAGCTTTTCCTACGGTTTCCTTCATGGATCGTGTACTTATCCCTCCCTCTCCTCAAAACTGTTCTCACTCAATCACCGCCCGGTTCGCTTTCAATCACCTGCTACTATTGGTTTGGCATGTTCATTCACCAACATAGTACATTTCCACTATCTACACGTGAGTGATTGCAGAAACTGGCTTGGTTTTTGTTTTGTTCTCTTCATTCATCTTCGCCATCGGCTTTCTGTTCGATGTCCTTCATATATTTTCCATGCGACAATAATTAGTTTTGCTGGTAATTTTGCCTTCTCGTTCCGTGTTTATTTTTACTTCTTTTGAAATATTTTAAATGTCTTTTTGTTTTAAAAATAGCTGGCACTGGAATACAATCTCGTTTACTTCTTATTTTGTTCTTAACTCTTTTGGTTTTAAGTTTAAGTTTTAGATTTCGCATCCACACTTAGCAACACTTCAACTTGTGATGATTCAAGTACCAAACTGATATTCTTTTGTTTCATTAGCTAGAGTGTGTGTGTGTGTTTTGCGTCAATAGTTGTTTTTCTTAGTTTTTTTTGTCATTCGGAAATCACAGAATTTTTTGTTTTATAATTTTCAATTGATTTTTTCTTTTTCCTTTTTTTTCTCTAGTGAAGGTTCGCCATATTTTGTGGCTGACTGCTCGATAACAGGGAAGGTCTCTCTGAATGGTTGTGCTGGGGATGTATTTGTGCGAATTAACGCAAACTTTTTGTTTTCACAGGAAGCAGCAAATGTGTTAAATTATGTAATTTAGCTGATTTGCAAATAAAATTTGAAAAGTATGCTTTAGTATGATGGCGCGATGAGTCGACTTTGTTGGTTGTTGCGATGATTTGCGAAGCACAAGTGAGAAGTAAGCGCTGATTTGATCTTCCTTGTTTTGCATTTGTTCTATTGTTTCTCGCTAAGTAACAATCAAAAAGCCACGTTGCGTGTTTCGATGTGTGAGTGTGTGTGATATCGGTTTTGTTGGCGAGTTTGGTTAAACTCTTTGTGAGTTGTTTTTGTATTTTGAAAATATATCGAGAAATTAAAAGTGAGAGTGTGTGCGTGCAACATGGAGTTAAACTTTTCAAAGTGCCATGGTAACCTTCACAGCAACTTCATAGAAAGTTTAACTCCATGTTGCACACACTCTCACTTTTAATTTCTCGATAAAATAAAGAAGCTAAAGAAAAAAGCACAATTTTGTGATGTTTATAAACAAGCAGTTGTCAAACTGATGTTTTCATTTAAGCTCAAACAAAATTGCGTTGAAACAAACCTTGATTTTCTCAATTCCACTAAAGTCTTTTTTTGTTTTGAAAAAGCTGCATTGACGTTTAGCGTTGATTCAACAAAAATCATGATTATCAAATCAACAAAAACGTTTTCTTGATTCAAGTATGCCATATTTTTCTGCCTGCAGCTGTGCTGGACGTTGGCTTTGATAGTGAGCGTTTGCGCTGTGTAAAAAGTGACAGTTCATCAACTGAAAACTGTCAATCCACCGGAGTTTCAGTGTGGTAGGGTTACTGTTCTTCCACAAATTTTTAACAATTTTTTATTTGTTGTAAACAAGCCTTCGTTTCAACGTATTGCACAAAATAAATTATCCAACTAAATTCGTTTTAAAATTAAGAAAATTGAAAACAGTATTTAAGAGAAAACACAAATTATTCTTATCGTTTATATTTTTTATTTCTTTTTGGTCAACAAAAAAAAACTTCACTTAAAGCGAAATTCTAACAATTATTTGCATGTCCTAAAACTCGTGTCTTGTGTTCTGATCTGATTGTTTATTTTATATTTAAAATTAAATCAGTTGGGTGCGATTTCCCCTTTCGCATTTGCGCAACTTCCCTTCCCTTCCACACTCTCAAAGTCACATTTAAAAACTAACAATTAAAACATTTAATCATCAAGCCTTTTCTGCCCCCATGGCCCTTTTCTATATACTTTTAAATTCCATCGCTCGGCTTTTGGTTTTGTGGGTATGTTTTGTTTAAATGTACTTTTCTTTCTGTTAAATATAGTAATTTCTTTGCTTTGTTCGTCACATAATATTTTAATGGTAATTATAATAATGATAAGCACAAGTTTTCATACTATGCAATAATTAATGTGTATGGCAATTTTACTTTTGCTCACGATTACTTAAGATTAACAATCAAGAAATTACGACTTTGTTTATGTTTGTGTATTGGGTAAGCTCAAAGTAGATTTTTTTTATTTCCTCTGAAAAATATTTCTGCGTAGTGTTTTGTATCTGCTGATGCTTAAAACTTATCTCACTAGAAAGAACTCAGTATTTTATTGTTCTAAAACAGAGTCGTAAAGGTCAGTTTTGAGGAGAAAATCTAGTTGAATTCAATAAGCTTTTTGAGTTGAAAAAGGACAGCACATTCTTTGTTTGTAAGTTAATTTTCATTTTCTAAAATTAAAGTAGTTTTGTGAAAGTGTCTTTGATTTTCATGCTTCATTCGTACACACTTTGGAGTGGGTAAAACCAAATCTTATTCTAACAAAAACAAGTCTTTACCGAACTTGCATAAACATTAACTAGATGTTGAAAACCAGTTTCATTCAGTGTAAAAAACGTAACTAAAAACAAAAACTAAACATAAGCGGTAAGGTGGTTTTAACACATTCGCTGATCCGTCTCAAACGTCAACGTGGCCGTAATTGTTCATAAATAATGTAAAATCACAATAATAAAAAGATAAAAACACTCAACAAGGTAAAACGATTCAACTAACTTTGCACTAAAAACGTCTTAAAAGTAGAGATTACAAACTAGAAAAAAAAAGTTTTGTAAAACTTTTGTAAAGTATTTGTAGCATTCTTTGTATGGATGTGCGCGCGTCCGTCAAGTTAATGAAAGTAGGCGTTAGACGCCATTTTTTTGTTGCTTCTTGCTTTTCTTCACAAAACAAGAAAGCAAAGTCAGCTGTCAAAATGAACCAGCGCTGCGGAAAATGACAGTATTGTTCGGATAAATCGAAAGCGGTGTGCTTGTACAAGTTTGTGTGTGTGTGTTTTTACTGAGCGGGTCTTTTGACAGAATTGAGCGCGAAGACACATTGATTTCTTTTTAAGCTTGACAGCTGCTGTCAAGTCAATTTTTCTTCATTTTTTTTCTTCCGCCTTCGATAGGTTATTTACAAACATTAGAAAACAGGCTGCTTTTGTGTTTCTTGTTTTTTTTTTAGTTTCAGTTAATTTGCCTTAGAGTCAGGATTGTCATTTAATATTACTTTTCAATTTGCTCGTCTCCCAAACTGTTTGCCAGCTGTGAGTTTGTCTTTTTGTGTTTATTTTTTAACTTTACAATTGTCTCCACTTGAATTTGCATGCTCGGTTTTCTTTTTATTATAAAATTCACAAACAATCGTTTTCACGCAGTGTTCTCAGTTACTTCCCGGCCCTCTTTTCGCGCGTAGTAGTGAGAATTTGGCATATGTTTGTTTTGTTATTGTTTTGTTTTCACGTTCCGCTCACACTTCTGGGTGTAATGCAGTGGCACCTCAACCTGAAGGGTCCACCGCATTAGTCTTAACTCAAGTAACGATTTGCTCTCTCTCTCTG
Organism: Culex pipiens pallens; assembly: GCF_016801865.2. NCBI lineage: Eukaryota > Metazoa > Arthropoda > Insecta > Diptera > Culicidae > Culex > Culex pipiens. The sequence goes on along the minus strand of NC_068937.1, from coordinate 92,594,981 downwards.
TCTCTACACTCTGTTTTTTTTTTTTAAGTTAAGGTACAACACTTTTCGTAGTTTCTTTTAGTTTGAATTATTTAATTACGCTTTTTATGCTCTGCTTCGACGTATGTGTTTTGGCTTCGTTAAAAAATTTACGTTTATTCAATCTTTCATTAATTTTACTTTTTTCTTGTTTTAAATACACTTTTGCTTCTAGAAAACTGATATGTTTCAACTATTATCTCATTTTCCACATTGTAATTTCTGCTTCATTTTTGTTTGTTTTAATAACTATTCCTTTTAGGTTCCGTTTTGATTTAGCGATTCGTGGTAATACTTTCGTGTCAGCTTGCATGTGTTTGTTTTGTTATTCTTCTTCTCTCTTTTGGGTTCTGTGGTTTAACCAAGTCGAACTAATTCGTAACCCAAGTGGTAACTAATCCCGATTGAAAATATACTGTGTTATGCTTGTAAATATTTCGTGAGACGCAACGATAGAAGCGAGAAATTAGTCTAATTTTTTCACAATCTTAGGCCACAGTTTGCTAGTGCACGGACTCGGTTTTCGTTTCTGCTACTGTTTTTCGATAAATTAAATAATGTTTTTTTTTTTGTGTATTCTCATTATGATTGTTATTTGTCGTAGAGGGAAATAAAGCAATCAATTCTCTACGAGTATTAATTAAAGGTGGTTTGAGTTATTTTGTTATGTTTTACGCATTTCTGGTTTGTTTGAAAGTTTGAATAAGAGTTTGAGTGGTTATTGTTTTTTTGGCTAATTATTTAAGATAAATCACAACACAGAGTTTGGCGATACACTTCCGGCTAGGCTTGATTTAAGTGCTTAAAAACTGTAAAGTTAGGTGTGAGTACCGTAATTACCGACCGGTGCTATAAGTTGTCAAAAACTGAGCATCTGGCATCACTGCTGATTGCTGAACATCACAAGCGTCGCATGTTTGAGGAACTGTCATATTTTGAGTTTTGCATTCAAAGTTTATCGCGACGAGTATTTTGACAGGACAAGATGTTGTTGAACGAATCCTGGCGTAGCAGAAAAGTGCGCAAACTGGAAAAAAGAAAAAGCTGAAGTGTTTTCATCACCCTGAAAACGAAAAATACAGTCCACCTGGTGAAGAAGTTAGGAAATTTGGCCCTAACATTTGGTCCTATCGATCCGGATACACAAAACCCCGAAGGTTGTTAGTTTGTTAACAAAGATCGTATCCTGCTTACTAATACTTATGTGAACATCCATTCACCGAAGAAGTAATTAATAATTAATTATTCAATTAGTGATAAACTGTCAATATTTACACCGTGCTTACGCTATCAAAACAAACGTAGCGCTTGGGCTCCGCGTAATAATGACAGTTCCACTGTCACCACTGTCCACTGTCAAACCAATTCGTCTAGAATTCTGATGATAATATTTACCTTTTCTGACAGGTAGCGGTGGCCGTGAGCAAACGGATTACTACAGCACCATTACTGTCAAAAAAGGTAAATATTATGATCGGATTTCTAGTCGAATTGGTTCGCAACTGTCAATTTTTAATCGTCAAATCTATGGATTTAAATTGCGGATCTTTCAAGAGAACACGACTCACAACATTGACATTCCCACTTGAGTCTGTAATCACACCTGACTTATATCGTTCAACACACTCAAGCTGCACCGTTCACGTATACATGCAACCGTAATTTCACTCGTCGTAATAGCAGATTAAGGGTAAGATACTCGTACAATTGTGTCGCTTCGTATAGATATAGAGATAAATTAACACTAAAGAAGAAACAAAGTTTGAGCATTGTTTAAGATTGTGGGCTCTGATCCAGCTTTTCATTCTCCGATTAGAAAAAGAAACTAATATCACAATGAATGTAGAAAAGCTAGACTTTGTTGTAAGGTTAAACCATGCTTTCCTTGCGTTTATTTTTAACTAGCCTCAAAATATATATAAAAATTTCGTTTAAAATTTCCGCCTTTCCCTTTTCAATAGAAAGATGCATTCGATTTTAGTGAGCGTGTGTTATTGCCATTTGATTCTCGAGTTAATTTGAGCTGCTTGGTTAAATCAAAAGCAAAACCATTCGCCGGATTATAAGGTCGGTCCGGTGAGTTTACCCATTTCTTTTAGTTTGGTTCGATCAATTCTTAAAAGAACACAAAACGAGTTATACCTTACTTGCTTGACTTCTTCTTCGAACTGTCGCTTTCTTCGTTCGTCTTTAATTTAGTGTAAAACTTTCTCGCACTTACATGGTTTGTGAACTTTAACGTTCCAGTAGGTTTCTGTTTGGTTTAGGTTTTCACATAATATAACTTTCTAATAATAAATATATAATATATACTTTTTTCTGACACACTTCCTTCTGCTCTCTTGCTCTCTGGGTGCGTGAGTTTTGCTGCTTTCATTCAGTGTAATATTTTTTTTTTGTTGTTGAAATGTTTATAATATGGTATAGAATTAGGGACATCGATCAACACTTAAGTTCTAGGTACAACCATGTTTTTTCGTCATTTACTTATTTTCTTGTTTTTAAGAAAGGATTAAACATTACCCTTAGTTGTGTGAGTGTGTGTGTGTGTGTGTGTGTTACTTTATCTTGCTTTCAGTTAAAAAAGAATGTTATTCTTAGCCAGCATGAAATTGTTCTACATTTAAAGAGTACTTTTCTGTGTTAAATGTTTTCATTTTTCCCTTTTACAATGCTCTCGAATGCTCTCTCTCTCTCTCTTTTGTTGTTGTTAGTTTGTTTGTCTATAATACTGGAAAGATAAAAAGTCATCTATAGAGTTTGGAGAGATTTGTAAGAGAAGAACAGTTGTAGGTGATTTACTCTGTTAAGGACGATTATTAGAGAAAAACTTACATCGTTTTGCAATGTTTATGGTTTTATGTGTTGGGTTTTCCATCTCCATCTCCTGCAATGAGAAGGGCGGGGCGTGTCTACTTTTGGCTTCGAATGGTGCTTGATGTTTGGGTTTGTTATTTTTTTTCTTCTCTTTTGTTTGCTAAAACGACTCTCTGCACCTGCTCTTTTGTTTAGTTGTCTTTGTTTAAAATCTCAGATTTCACAAAAAGGCCACGCCCAGTGTTTTTGTTTTTTTGATTTGCTATCGACTGTTTGATTTTTTTTGTCTTGCTTAAATAGTTCAAAAGAATACAAGATTTGTCAACAAGTTATGCTTATACTTATGCCTAGTTTTGCTATGTACAATTTACGTTTTCGAAGTGTAGAAAGTTCAACAACAAAAAGTGTACAAAAACAGTTTCTTTATCCTTTTTCTTTCTCTAGCTTACGTTTACAGTAGATATTGTAATATGTATATTTGTTTAAGAGTAAGTGGAAGTTTTACCTCAATGTATGCTTGTGTTTGTGTATATGGATGCTTTGATAATTTGACATTTCTTTTCGTTTTGTTTACCGTCATCTTTGTGAATCTTGTAGTGTAGTGTGTTTTTTGTTTGTTTGTTTTTTTAGCTATTCTGTGGGATCTTTCACGTTTTATTTGCGTTTGTTTTAACAACCTCCGTTACAGTGATTTGCTCAGGTTTTTGTTTTGTGTATCGTTTTTTCTTTGTATGTTGTAAAATTATGCTGTTTGTATCGTGTACCTTCGTTTGCTGAATTCTAGTCGAGGTGGCTTTCGGTTGGTATTTTTTGTTTGTTTTTTTTACAACACTTGTATTAGTTTTTAACATACTTTTGAAGATTGTCTCGAAGTATTCGTCTCCTGCTCTCTATCGTTCTTTTTGTGTCTTTTGTCTCGCTGTGGCAACAACCGCTGTCACCGTGGCTTGTGTTTACGTTGAGCATTGTTGTGACTGTTGCAACTGCTGTTGTTGTTGTTGTTGTTGTTGTTGCTGCAACTGTTGCTGGTGAAGTTGTAGTTGATGTTGCAGCTGATCGCTTGCATCTTGCGGTCTGTGAGATTTCATGTGGGCACTGCGACTTTTTACCTTATTAAATACCCTGAGGAGAAATTAATAATTTTTAGGGAGAAGGAAAAATATGTTAATTCAACTTATTGGCACTACGGCGGCTTGGGACGATGAGAACTTTGTTTGTATCGAACTTTAACGTGCATCAATTATAAAAAAGTGTATTAACTTTGTGTGTAAACCAAGTAAACACTTTCAAGAAACTTATTTCAGTAAGTTTCTTCAAATAAATTGACGATTCCATAAAAACAAAAAGAATGCACATCTGACAGCACTGCCCCAAGTGAACGAACCATGAACGTCACAACCGTCACACTTTTCTGTTTTGAATGTTTGCTTGCAAGACGCGCGTTGATTTGACAGTTCTGTTCTCTCTTTTCATTCTGAAAATGACGCTGGAGTGCAAACCTCGTGTAATCAGATGAAGTTTTGTTTTGCGTGAAGATTTAACCAACAACAACAATTTGTTCTAAAACGACCAGTTTGAAGAAATTTTAAGTGAAATCGCAAGTTGTACATCAGTATGTAGCTGAGCTTCAGGAGGTAAATAATGAAAGAGTGATGCGAAAAAGAAGAGAGCATCTTTTGTGTATCATCCTGGAAAGGAATGACAGTGCAGTGACAGAATCCCGTTGGTTTGACTGACGTACACTATCCAAACAAACGTATGGTAGTGTGTGTGAGCGCCGGGTAAAAGGGACGTCAAGCGGAAAAAGGACCCCAATGGTTTGACAACAATCGATATCAAACCATTTTTTTTAGTGTAATTTCTTCAGGCAATTGTTTTGTTTAAGACACTCGAAACTTCCAAAAAGAAGTTTTAACATGTTTTGAATAGATGAAGTTGATTCGATACAAGCAAACGCGTCCCACCCTCCCAAAGCGTTCGCCACGAGTTCACACGGTTTGTTAGTGTTGGGTTTCGTTTGGGTCGCCGTATTGGTACAATACGCCTACTATGCGCTCTAATATACGTATTGAAGAAATAATGGGACGCATCACACAAATACACTGACATAAGAAGCGGCATTGTTGTTTGGAATTAGAGTTTTTCTTTGTTTTCTGTTGTTGTTTCGAATTTTGTTTGTCGGCTAGGCTAGCAAACACGTGCGCGACTACTGTTTCAACACACAAACATACAACCACACACACACACTGACTGAGAAAGGTAGGATCGGGACAGGAAAGACAGTTTCTGGCGTTCAGCGTTAACCTACAAGGTGTGTGTACGTTCACGCGAGTGTTGGTGAGATCCCTAGCCTGGTGTAGGCGTGTAAGTGTTGTGATTGTTCTATGAAACGGAAAGTACGATTAAAAAGAACTACTTCTTGGCCGGACGAACACACGCGTTACACAAATACATTCTCGCTAGGAAACACAACGATAGCATTGTTTACTGTATTTTTTTTGTTTTGTTTGTTTTGGTAGCAGCTGGCAGCTGCTGTTGTTGTTTGTATTTTAATTTATTTGCAAACTCAAGTGGTAACGAAAAAGAAAAAAAAAAACGTAAACTTAAACAGAAAACGAAACGCGCAACGTCGAAACTATTGTGTATTTGTGTTACTGTGTAACTGCACGACTGCGTGTGTGTGAACTCTTTTTTCATGGCTTTTTTTTCTGCTCTAATAACGGAACATTTACTGGGGTGATCTTACTTGCCGCACACCTTGCAGGGATAATCATCCTTTGTCGGTATGAGGTTAGGGTTAATAGTGGGGTTACCAGCGGTGGTAGTACTCAAGAAATTACCATTTTGCAACGTGCCGCTCACGTGGGCTGCCGAGCGTCCGATACAGTGAATACGGATGTGACCATGCAGCGCGGCCTTGGACGAGAAGCTCTGCGAAACAAAGAGAGTTGTAGGGGGCAGCGTGCTGGCTATTTTTCTCTACTTACCGCCGAACAGTCGGGAACTTCGCAAACGTGGGGCCGCACGTCGCTGCCGGTGTTGATCGTCGGTTGGCCAGGTCCGCTAGCCGTTTTGACCACTGCGTGGGGTGGCGGGGCGGTGTATCCGATGTGGTCCAGCAGCAGGTCGTCCGGGCTGGCGTTCAGGTTGATGAACTTCATCGAGTTGTTGCCGTGCTGCAGCAGATGGGTGGTCTTGTAGTCGACGCAAAGCTTCTTCCAGAAGTAGTACAACTGGACGCAGTCACCGGTTGTTTTGGCGGGAAGCAGCTCGTTGGTTATCCGGTAAAAGTCCTTTCCGTACAGTTCCAGCCCGCGGATAAACTGTTCCATTTCGTCGGGTGACCAATGGCGGTGTATAGCGGTCGGAGGAGTTTGGAGCAGGTTGAGGATGGCGATGTGCACCTCGCCTTGGGCTTCCAGTAGCGATCGGAGCGCGTTCTCCTCCGAGTGGCAGCCGAGAGGAACCGCTGAAGAGCGGGAAAGCTCTACGAAGCGGGCGATCTGTTGATCGTTCTGGGCCACCGTTGGATCCCATAGCTGCTGATCTAGGTGGTGACTCAGGTTATGGTAGCTGGGACTGCTGCCGTAGTAGTCCGGAATGGTGGCCTGATAGTCGTGGCCGACGTTGATACGCGGTCGAATCGGGAGTGGTGGTTCGCTGAAAATGTCCGAGGTGTCGTCTACGGTGGAGTCCGATCCGGACTGGTTTACCAGGCTGGCGGCAACCTGGGTGTAGAGTCCGGGAGCGGTTCGGCCCGGATTCAGCATCGGCTGTGGAGTGTAGTGCGTAACGGGAACCGCGGTTGTAGACTTCCGCAGCTTGGAGTGGTAGATGGGTGACTTGCGGACGACGATCGGTGCCGTGGGTAGCATCGCGGCCGACCTTTTCCGGAGGAGCGCGTGCTGGAGCTTCGGCGAGCTGCTGCTGCTGCAGTTGCTACTGCTGGATGAGATGCTGCTCGGGCTGAGAAATACCGAGTCACCGGGGTTGTCTTTTGGAATTTGCTCTGTTTGTACGGTAAGTGGAATTTTTGCGTTGGTATCACTGACGCCGACCTGGGCGTCCGCTTCAGTTTTGAGTTTTTTGGCACTCGGTGGTGAGAAGGTACTGCTGTTGTTCTGCGACAGAACCTGCTGTTGCTGCTGCTGCAGCAGCTGTTGCTCGAAGAGAAACTTCTGGTGCTGGCGATGGGCAAAGTCCTTGGGCGAGGACGATAGCAGCGGATCGTCCGAGTTTGGCATCATCTGGGACTGTAGCGAGGACAAGCCGTTCAGGTAGTACAGGTCAATGTCCGCTTCGGCGATAACGACGTCCTCGTCGCTGGGAAGCACCTCTTCCAGGGCTTCCTTGACCTCTTCCGCGCTGGACATGGTAGCGGAGAAGAACGCGTTGGACAGCGGCGAGGAAGCACTGCGGGTTTCGTTGATGAACGCCTGCGCTTCGTCCAGGAAGTCCAGGTTGATTTTGGACGCCGGATCTTCCTGAGCACCTCCACTGCCCGATGAAGTGGACCGCGTGTTGGATGACTTGTTGTTGGCCATTACGGGAGATTCTTCGGAGAAAAAGTTGTCTTCGGTTTTGAACAGGTCGTGACAGTGGTCGTCAAGGATGTTTTTGCTGTTCCGGAAGAGGTCGGCATTTTCGTCGAGGAGTTCGTTTTTCAGCGCCAGGATCTTTTCGTCGCTGAGCTTGACTTCCTTGCCGTCGGTTTTGAAGAAGCCATCGTCGAGGAAGTTGGTGGACGAGTTGCGCTTGTCATCGAAGAAGGAGCCGGCATCGGAGAAGTGACGGGAATCGTCTAGGAACGGTGATGCCTGCGCGACCGGTTCGTGGGAAGCCGGCGGAGTTGGATAGGCTAGCGGGGACGGGAGTGGTGAGTTGGAGGATTGGCTGGTTGGGGGATCGGTGGAATTGTTGGTGATTACCGCGTTCGAGGAGGTGGAGTTACTGTAAAGGACAAAGTCCTTGGAATGGAGAGCGCTGAACTCGGCCAAGCTCTCCGGGAGGGGCGAGTCCAGCACGGCTTGGAGTTGCCGTGAGGGGGTAAAGTTCTGCTCGTTGATCGCGGTAGAGTAGTCGGAAAGGGACTCTATTTCGTCGAGCTGCTCCGTCGAAGAGGCGGAGTCCTGCAGCAGCTGGATCGAGTCAACGGCCTGCAAAAGCATGGTCGTATCGCTAACACTGTACACGTCGTTATCGCTAAAGAAGGCCGCAGCACCGGTGGCGTCGGTAGAGTAGGCTAGAGTGAACACGTCCGCACTGCCGGAAGGCGCTTGTGATATAGTGAGTGAGAGGGGCGTGGCGTCGGTACTGATCACCGGAGTCGGAGGATTGCTGCTGGAGGTCGCAGATGAGCCGTTGTTGTTGTTGGTGCCGATGGTCAGCGCTAGGGGCGGCGTGGACGGTGCGCTGGTTAAGGCGTTTGCAGGTAACACCACGGTTCGCGTAGCTGAAGGCGACTGCTGCTGTGTCGTGGTGATGGCCAGCTGGCCAGGATCGGAACAGGTACGCTTGACGGCCACTTTGGTGCCGCGTTTCAACAGCTCAATCAGCGTGGCGTCCTTGACATCGGCCGCCGTGGTGATCGCCTTGCCCGAGTTGATGATCTGGGTGGTTCCGTTCTGCGTTGACACGATGGCGACGGTGCCGGGCTTGGGCGATAGCAACGCTTCGCTGGCTTCCAGCAGTCGCCGCGCAGTTAACGGCGGAGCCGGCACCACGAATGAACCCTTCAACAACAGATTCTACAGTTATCAAACATGGGAGAGTTCAACGAGATTAGAACACCAAACACCGAGAACATCCAGACTACACGACTTACCTTCAGATCCTTGCTGCGCTTGTTGATGATCTTCTCCTCGATGAGCGCCCGCACGCCAACGCTGGCCGTCTGCAGTGGCGGTCCGGTGTGCTCCTTCTTATCACATTTCTTCGTTTCGGAGTCCTTCTTGAAGTAGCCGCCGTGCAGCCGCATGTGACCGTTCAGGGCCGGGATGTTCTTGAACTTGCGGTGGCACAGGTTGCACTCGACCGGTTTCTGGTCGGCTTTTGAGACCGCGGTGGCGGCAGTAGCCGCGGCGTTTGCTGGAGAAGCGGCCGATGACGGCGTTGGAGCTGGGGTGGTGGTTGTTGGCGGTGGTTGGGCGTTGCTGGCAACACTGGCGGGTTCTACCGGAGGGACGCTGGGCGTGGGTGCCGGTGCTGAAGCCTGGGTTGTCGAAGTGTTGGGCGTAGGACTGGGCGTGCTGGATGTGGTTGTCGTGGTCACCTTGTTCTGGCTCAGTTGGAGCTGTTGGAGAGACAGGGGTCGGGGACATAGCTTAGAGTTGTGCACATTTTTGTTCTTTCTATAGAACTTCTGAGGCGCTGAACTAAAATAGTGTATTTTTCCGTTAGCGTGTGCATCAGACCGAAAAAGCCCCTCGTTCTGCGTGTGTGTTGTTTGTTATTGTTTGACAGACGCTCGTGCTGTCGCTAAGCAATAGAGTTATCTACGTGCGCATGTGTTGCGTGTTTGTACACGAAGGGTTTTTGGGTTAAAATTTGTACCCGCCAGCAAAAACAAATGGTAAGCTAGTGTGCGTGAGATCGGGTTTAGATAGCTCTATAGAGTTATCTAAGCCCGCTCTTACGCACACTTGCACGCCATTTGTTTTGCTGGCCGGTACAAAATTTAACCTCAATCTTTTTCGTGTACGTACACGCCATACATGCGCACGTAGATAACTCTATGGAATAAAAAGTTCCAAAACAACTTGAATAGGTAAGCAACAATAGAGAGAAAACAATTGGACCTGCTGCCTGCTGCGAAAAAACCACCGAAGTTGTAAGTAAAATGTAAATTGTACAGAATCGGTCAATCAACATTAACGTAAAACAAATCCAAGATGGCGTCGCCTCATGCAAGATAAGCCTTGGATAAAAATGTCTATTGCTTTCAAGTTTTAGGAAAAGAAACCTAAAACGAAGGAAAGATCCAGATCCGGAACAGATTCGGACTTATTTGTGTATAACGTTGACGTTTGCTAAGGGTAAAATTCCACCAATTTTGTGTCATCCAATCACGATTTGATGAAATACCAAGATCAAATCTAATTTGGTCGAGTCGAGCGTTTGCGGAATCCTGCAAAAAGAATCCAATAAAATTGTAATGAATTCCCGCAATACGTCCACAAACAACCACATCCCTAACCAAACACACCCACACATATAGCCATCAAATCACTCGACGGTTTGCGGCATGGTGAAAAGTTGACGCTGGAAAGAGGCTTTTCAGTCGAATAATTTCGATATTGCCGTCTCCGCAGCAGCCTCCACCCGGACGCCGGCGTCCGAAGAGCCAATCAACCAATTGATGTGGCGGCAGGTATCAGCATTGGAGTAGGGCCATCATCAAGGCTCAGGGATGAAAAATCAATAAATTGTTGAAAAATGCCGACCAAAGGCTTCAACGAAGAGTAGGAGGCTGTGCCAATTACGCATAGTGGGCTGGAAGTCAAAAAGGGAGTCTAGGACTAGAATGACAGAAAATTGTAGAATTTTGTGACAGCCAAGCTGTCAACCGGTGCTAGGACTTAATAAACGCAATATAAGCCAGAGGTTGTTCGTGTGGGTGCAGATTTGGCATTTTCTGACCGATTTCTCAAAAAAAGTGACCCACCGTGTCACGTTAAGAGCTTTTTCGTAGTCGAACCTATGGAAATTGCCGGTGCTACCGGCAACGGTAATTAAAAATTCAATTAATTGGACTCGTTTCCTCAGGTGATCCCCCTCCCTTCAAAAGAATGCCCTTCTGCAGCACTCTTTCGATGGCCAATATTGGGGCTGGCCGGGCTTGCCCTTTTTTTCGTCGATCTCTGGGCCTTAAAAGATAAAAGTGCCGAGCACTCTTATCAATGTCCATTCACTTTCATCTTTATTAATAACCGGTCGTAAATCTTGGCCTCTGCACGTGCAATCCAAGGTGGCGCCGGTGCGATTGGATTTCGGAGGACTTACCTCCACCAGGAGGAGGGGGGAAGGGGGGGTATTCTCCGGTGAAGTGGCATCATTCATTCTCATTTGCGAGCTACCTGGGACGAAGGACAAGGGGGGCATAAATTGCCCTGCGGGTCTTCAATAATTTGATGGAAAATGAAAATTTGTGCTTTCACTTGTTGTTTTTTTTTGCCGGTGAATGAAAGATGGGTGCTTAAGATTATGCGTATCCTCTGGCAGCGTGTATGTGTTAGAATGGGGAAGGAGGGAGGGGTAAAAGTTGTCAGATTTATTTCAATTAACTGAACATTTGTCTCGCGAAACGGTGTACCCCTCGGTGCCACAGTATCTGGCGGCTTTTAATTTGGGAAGATTTTTTATGAGCCTCCCTGTAGGCGATTTGCACGTGCTAACAATATGATAACAAATGCGTGTATTCAAAATATTGCACATTTCGAGAATATATCACTTTTGGTGTTAACATAGTCTCAAAAAAAAAAAAAACAGTATGGGTGCATGAAAGTTTCAAGGTAAAGTTCAATCGAGTTGAAATTTAACTCCAACTGTCCACTTGATATGTTTGGAAAATCTACGAAAACTGTTCTAAGAACAGGATAACCTATTAGGGCAGGGGTGCCCAACCTTTTGGCCCTACGGGCCAGATCAGATTTTTCTGAAGCAGTGGCGGGCCGGAACTAATATTTGATAAAAGTTGATAAAGTAAACCCATTTTTTTATTTTTTATGATTGGCTTCTTTTTAAATAAATAAATAAAAGAAGTAGTGTTGCAAATAAGATTCATATATCTTGATTTTAAGAATGAAAAACAAAAATAACTTTCAAAAATGTGTTTATTTGACTTATTCTAATTTTTGTTTGTTTAAAATTGTATAGTTATTGTTTTTGACGATTGCAATTAAATACCTTGATATAATTTTGTTATGAAAAAAAAAAAAAACATTCAAATTTCAATGCTCGTTGCATTTTTTTTAGTTTGATTTCCTCAACACTACAATAGAAAAAAATCTATGAGACATGATAAAATTTATTCAAACGAAATTTGGATTCGAATATTTACAAAAAAACTGTTTACGTTGTTGTGCACCTTTATTCAAATATTTTAAAATGATTGTAAACACACACAAAATTTAAAAAGTGTAAAAAATATATATTAAATCATTTTCAATTCGTTATTCTTCAAAATTCAAAGTTTATGAAAAAATATATTTTTTGCTCCAAAATTTCTTGACTCATTTTGAGACATTTTTTAATATTTTTAAAATATTTGCAGCGATCTTTTATCAGTATGAATAATTTGCTTTTTTAAGCTTAAAAAAACACTTTATCACTGAAAAGTTGTTCTGGAAAAAAACATTAGTTTTTGCTTACCTATTTATTTAAAAAATAGAAAAAAAAACTTCAGTTTGAAGTAAAGACAGTTAAAAATGAAAGAAATTTAAATTTAGTGTCTTTTTGTACATTTTTAGAAAACAATCCAAGCTTTTTCATACATTTCACAATTTTACGAAATGGATAATTTTGTTTTCTTGCACCATTTTTCAGTTTAAAAATATCAATATAGAAATAGAATTAAACTCAAACATGAAGAATGTTGTTATAATATGTTGAAATTTGGTTTCAAGCTTATTTTTGTAAATTCAGACAATCAATTTATTTATTTAATATTTCATGAACAGCCTTAAGGGCCGGTCATAGAACTATTTCGAAAAGCCGTCGCGGGCCGGATGAAATGGCTTCACGGGCCGGATCCGGCCCGCGGGCCGGACGTTGGGCAGGCCTGTATTAGGGTGTAATATGGTTGTATGGAAAAAAATAAAATTGTCCAAATCTAAAGAGCACAGCAACTTTTCAGTTCCTTTTGGGGTCCTAAACAACTCCCCTAAGTTTGGGAACAATTGGTTTAGTCCTCACTTTGCGCAAAGCGATTCAATTTTCTATGGGACTTTGTATGGGAAAAACCATTTTTTTTGGATTTTGATATTTATCAATTTCACGCATCACGCTGTACTTAAACCGGATTCATATTCGAATACTCTGAAAGATGCTCTACAACTTTCCCGAAGAGAGCATGGTGCTAACTTGCTCCTGAAAAAAGATGCAGCGTGTTCAAAACTCGTCTGAAACGTGTTTTTGCTCGAAAATCACGTTTAGACGAGTTTTGAGGACGCTGCATCTTCTTTCGGGAGCAAGTTAGCACCATACTCTCTTGGGGAAAGTTGTAGAGCACCTTCCAGAGCATTCGAATATGAATCCGGTTTTAGTACTGCGTGAAACTTGATTTTTTTTAAATAATTAAGCTAAAAAAAATATTTTTCCCATACAAATTTATATGGAAAATTGAACCGCTTTGCGCAAAGTGAGGACTGAACCAATAATTCTTAAACTTTGGGGAGTTGTTTAGGACCCCAAAAGGAGCTGAAAAAATCGATTTCGATATTACACCCAATAACCTATACTAAAAAATAAAAAAATTTCTCATAATTTTGTTTCACCTATTCAATTTTGAAATCTTTTAAATTGTGTGATTAATAGGTATTGAAGTTCTTTTTACATAATGTTCCTTCTTTTAATCAACTTGTTTTATTCTTCATTCAATGAATATCGAAACAAAATGATAGGGTTGACTATCTAGTTTGATATTGTAGAATTTTCGCTTCTTTTTAGTTTTTAGTGTTTAAGTTTTTAGTTTTTCTTTAATGCCCTAAAGTTTGATGATCTGGCAACACTGCGCTGATATTGGTTTTACGTTAATTTCAAACGTTCTTCCAGAACTAATTTCGCTCTTCTAACAAAATCTTTTCCGCACCAACTATCCTCGCTCCTGTTTCCATCGTGGGCGTTCAAAAAGACTCCCCACAGGAGGTCGTTAGCCAAGTTATCCCGGAGTGTCATCTTGACACCTACCCTGCCAAAGCCGAGGCGGCCTTTATTTCCAGACCATTATTGTCAGCACTTTCCACGGACCGTTTTTCCTTTCTCAGGGCACGTTTTCCAGCTCGTGGCGCGAAACCTTTAGCAGTTTCATTCAGGTGTCTTCATATCGATTATTGTGAATCTTCTTTTCCGGGGAAGAAAACTTGGACAGTGATTATGGAAGACTCAATATTTCTGTAAATAACTGTGTTATATATATTTGTAAACTAAGTTATTACATGAGCCTAAAAATATATTAAGGAAATGCTTTGATATTTTTTATCAAAGTATTGTAATCGTTGATTCAAAAACCAATTTATTGGCAACACTGTCCCACGCCGTCTCCAAGACCTATTCATCGCTCGCCACGCGTAACGGAGACACAAGATATGAACTGGCACCCATTTAATGAAATGAGGGCAATTTGGTCCTCGAGCCTTGGCCGGATATCTTTCCTGGGCCTCCAGAAGAAGAAGAGAAAAAGTGAAACTTTGCAGAAAAAAAAGAAGAATCTGCTACCATCACGACCCAACTGTTACGATAATGGGTTACAGGCGGCCGCGGCGGTGGCCAATCAGGAGTGATTGAGGGAGGAAAAGGATGGTGGGGGGGGGGGGGAGTGTGCAGGGGAGCTGCCCCCTATTAATGGACCCCGGATAATGATCCAATCAGATCGGTAGTAAATTAATTAACGGAAATAACCAGGTCGTTTCCAGGAACGGGCGAGAGAGGCTTGCGGAAATGGATAGTTTGGTTGGTTGCGGAGCGAAATTGAGGTTCCGTGGTGGGAAAATGATCCCATTAGCAGGAGAATCGGCAGGGGGAGGCGTTTTGACAGCGAAATGGTTAATTGGGTATCGCGTTCTGATGAGGGTTAACTTAGGGAGCGTTCTTTGATTACGTAACGCAAAAAATTTGAGTTTTGGACCCCCTCCCCTCGCCCCTCGTAACAAAATCTCCAAACAAATTTAAAAAAAAAATTGTATGGAGCGTAACACGGCATTCGACCTCCCCCCCCCTTCCCTTCAACTGCGTTACGTGATAAAATAACGCTCCCTTAGTGACAGATTGACTTTGGCAGTGACGGATCCGGCTAGGAAATACACCGGCTAATTCCGGATGGAACATATTTTGAGATAATTTGAAACTTGAATCCAGAGAAATTTGTTGGAGTTTCTTAAAATTCTTGATTTTTTTAAATATATATACATAGTATATATATAATCTCCTAGACTTAGACTATTTCAGATTTTTTCAAAAATCTTCAAATATATGTTGAATTTTTGAGAGTATTTTTGAATATATCCCTCTAAATATACTGATTATTCAATTATTATTAATATTGTCATATAGTCAATATTATTCAATCTTCATTCAGAAAGGCTAATATTTCTGAATTTAATTAAATTTTCTGAAATCTTCTAGAACCTTTTTAAATTTTCTAGAGCATTTAAGAATATTCCAAACTGTTCTTCAACCTTCATAAAGCTTGAATGATCTCTCTGAATTTAATTAAATCTTATATAATCATCCAGAGTATTCTTTGGGAATATACTTTATGGCTCCAGAGTATTAATAAATCCTCTAAAATATTAGCGAACTCACCTGAATATGCATGCATCTATCACGAAAAAAAAATCCGCAAAAAAATCGGAAATGGGAGTATGGCATACTCTTTCTGAAAAATATTTTTTAGCTCTTGAAAAATGTTGTTACATCAAAATCCACAAAATGAAAAGGAAACATGATCAAACATAATTTTACGTGAATTTTCATATATTTAGATTTTTTAAAAGAATTGATATCATGTTTAGCGTATTTTTTCAAAGTAAAGTAATTTTTAATTAAAGTTATTTTAATTAAAGTTATTTTAAACTTTTGTCGCTCCCCTTTTCTTTTTCAGTTAAAAAAGAGGAACAAAAACTTTCAGATTTGGACATTTTAAAAATGAACCTTGAAATTTTATAGCATTTAATTATTGTTTAAAGGATGATTGTTTTCTTACTGAATTAAAGAAAAAAGTTTCAATTTTTCAAGTAATTTGTTTGGACATTTATTTTTAAAATTTTGATAATAATTGACAAAAATTTAAATTTTTATTTTTTCGATACATTTTGTTTGAAGGCAGATATTACATTTTTTATAGCTGTGTTTGAGTTGCAATCATTCTTTGGGTAAAAAATGAATATTATTTAAGATTCGGGAAAAGTCGGATTTTTTTAAATGGAACTTGAATTTCCACCCTGGATTAATTGACAGCTTTCTCAAATCTTCCGGAATAATCTCAAATCACTCAAACTATTCCAGAATATTCATGAATCTCGCAGCATATTCTTCAATCTTCATAAAAATTCTTAAATCTTGTCGCAACTTATTGAATCTTCTAAAATCTTTCTGATAGATTCTTTTTAAATATGCATTATAAAAAATAAAAAAATAAATTCTTTGTTATTCTTCTAGATTTTTTTTTGAAAACTATTGAATCTTTTATTTTTTCAAGAATATTCCAGATTTTCTTGAACATTTCAGAATACTCTTGAAGCTTCTGTAGTATAATGTATCTTTCAAAATATTATTTATTAATCCATAATATTCTTAAATCTACTAGAACATTTTTGAATCACATTCAAAATTCTAGTTTGCATATTTAGATATCTTGAATCATCAAGAATATTTTTAAATCTTTCAGACAGAATATTCTTAAAATGTCATTAAACTTATTAAATATTATTGATTTTTATGAAATATTTTAAATTTACCGTCATAAGAAGTGACATTGGGTCTGTGGGGGTGAGATTAGGTCATACAAATTTCGACATTTTTGTATGACCCAATCTCACCCGCCATACTCAAAGCACCTGAAAATGGTACCCAAACTTGCACAGTTTTCCAAAATAATTATAAATTCTATAAAACTCCTAGAAATATAGGGGTAATTCTCTACCAACTCACACGAAATCGGGAAAAGTTGCCCCGACCCCTCTTCGATTTGCGTGAAACTTTGTCCTAAGGGGTAACTTTTGTCCCTGATCACGAATCCGAGGTCCGTTTTTTGATATCTCGTGACGGAGGGGCGGTACGACCCCTTCCATTTTTGAACATGCGAAAAAAGAGGTGTTTTTCAACAATTTGCAGCCTGAAACGGTGATGAGATAGAAATTTGGTGTCAAAGGGACTTTTAAGTAAAATTAGACGCCCGATTTGATGGCGTACTCAGAATTCCGAATAAACGTATTTTTCATCGAAAAAAACACTAAAAAAGTTTTAAAAATTCTCCCATTTTCCGTTACTCGACTGTAAAAAATTTTGAAACATGTCATTTTATGGGAAATTTAATGTACTTTTCGAATCTACATTGACCCAGAAGGGTCATTTTTTCATTTAGAACAAAATTTTTCATTTTAAAATTTCGTGTTTTTTCTAACTTTGCAGGGTTATTTTTTAGAGTGTAACAATATTCTACAAAGTTGTAGAGCAGACAATTACAAAAATTTTGATATATAGACATAAGGGGTTTGCTTATAAACATCACGAGTTATCGCGATTTTACGAAAAAAAGTTTTGAAAAAGTTACTTTTTGCGTTTCTCTTTGTTTCGTCGTCCGTGTCTGTCGCGGGTGACCATGAATGGCCATGATCGATGACGACCAACTTTTTCAAAACTTTTTTTTCGTAAAATCGCGATAACTCGTGATGTTTATAAGCAAACCCCTTATGTCTATATATCAAAATTTTTGTAATTGTCTGCTCTACAGCTTTGTAGAACATTGTTACACTCTAAAAAATAACCCTGCAAAGTTAGAAAAAACACGAAATTTTAAAATGAAAAATTTTGTTCTAAATGAAAAAATGACCCTTCTGGGACAATGTAGATTCGAAAAGTACATTAAATTTCCCATAAAATGACATGTTCCAAAATTTTTTACAGTCGAGTAACGGAAAATGGGAGAATTTTTAAAAAAAATTTAGTGTTTTTTTCGATGAAAAATACGTTTTTTCGGAATTCTGAGTACGCCATCAAATCGGGCGTCTAATTTTACATAAAAGTCCCTTTGACACCAAATTTCTATCTCATCACCGTTTCAGGCTGCAAATTGTTGAAAAACACCTCTTTTTTCGCATGTTCAAAAATGGAAGGGGTCGTACCGCCCCTCCGTCACGAGATATCAAAAAACGGACCTCGGATTCGTGATCAGGGACAAAAGTTACCCCTTAGGACAAAGTTTCACGCAAATCGAAGAGGGGTCGGGGCAACTGCTGTGTGAGTTGGCGGAGAATTACCCATAGTGAATTTAGAATATTTGTGAACAATTGTTTATTTTTGTGAGTATTTTCTCCAAAATATCATTCAATATTCGAGATTATTTCTGAACTTTTCAAAATGTTCATGAATCTTTCTTTACTAAGGTATGAAATCGTTTGTCAAATATCAGAAAAACTGTCAATTTCGGAAAGAGAGTAAGTGTCGAGTACCCACAAAACCGCTGTCAATCACCAGTCAATACGTCAATCTGCAAATGGCGTGCCTTTTATGGAAACCCCGTTTCTTTGCTTTACAGTGCGAACTGAAATTTTCTCCAAAATCAATCCAATTTGCAAATTTACTTTCAGCAACGTACGTGTAACGTATTTGCCCCCACACAAACACACACACACTCGAGTCAAGTCAACATTAGAATTTATGTTTGTTCCGGTCAAACAATGGCGCGTTTGTATTTTCCAACCATGCTGGATTTGCAGGTCCTTCTCCGGGGGTTGTTAGGAAGAAAGGTTTCAGCCTTTACTTGTGGGTTCGGAGAGGTTACATCCATTCTCCGCAACACTCGAGCACAAACATAATTTTCTAATGGCATTCATTCGAAGAGCTGGAACATGGGGTTACATTGAGCCAAACACCATAATGAATGGCTTTCATTTGGCAACAATGGTCTTGTTTGCGCCCAGCCACACCAGCCCATTGGGCCCATAATTCAATTGTAACTTATCTATTCAATCGAAGACACTGTGTGTCCGTCAATCTCTGGGACTTTGTCGTTTTCGGAGAACGACTTTGGCCACATGAAAAGCTTCTTTCTTCTTTCATCAAGTTTTGGAGAGGGCTTTCTGGCTGTGACGATAACTGACACTTTTTCTTCACCCCAAACAAATGAGAAAACGAGAGTGGGTTGCATACATCCAGGGGGAAAGCCGAGCAGGGCTTAAGGGACGTCCATTTCTTTCATTTCGTCCCATTGACTGACACTCATTGGCAGCGCTCAACCCAGCTCCCTCAACGAGATTAATTACTGCAGCTTTGGGTCGTATACAGCACCAACACCAAGGTACAGAGGATTAATCCTCGGAAAATGACAGAATTTTATCTTCCTTGGAAAGATCCTGCCCCATCATCGAATTTGTTCGTTCTGGTGAGGCACACGCACGTTCAACTCAATTAGATTTGACAGATGTTTATGGGAATTTTATTATTCTCGTTCGGCCCCGGAAATCCCAAACCCAAGGGAGAGGAGGAACTCACATGTCAGGACACAAGTTGATTCGGTTTTCGATGGAGGAGAATGCTTCCGGGGGGAGAAAGCGTCATATCTCCGAAAGAGCCCTCTTAAATGCTTTTAAAACATCGGGATCGTAAATCCAGACTGCCGCAAAAGGAGAGGACCGCAATTCAGGGGGCCCGGATTAATAAATGACATTAGACGGGATTACATCTGTCGAGAGGAGTAGTAATTTGTGTTTATTCGAGTGATTCTGGAGAATTTAATTTGGAGCCCTGTGGTGACAATTTCATAAATTAATAGCGGTAGATTCGGCACATTCTAAGAGATTTAACAAATCTGAAAATAAATAAGTGTTTAAGAACATTCAAGAGAATTCTTACATATCCTAATTATTCAATATTATTCTTCCGATACTAAAAGATTCACGAGAATCTGTTAAACAGCCAGGCAAACTGTGTAAAGTTTACCGCAAAGATGATAAAGTAAAAAAATCGTGGTAAAATTACATCTTTTATGTTAGAAAAAAGCTTTAATTTAACCTCTAATAATGTGTACAACTGGCAGACGCTAGGAAGAAATATTTGTAATCCCAAAAAAATATCAAACCGGCGACAGTTTTATCTAGCTTACTAAGTCCGCACCCCAACCCGCACGGCCAACTCGCCGCTGTGAAAACTGGACGATCAAAGCCAATGTAGCTCTTTGTGTTCCGTACATTGTATACTGTAATTACTGCATATACGGTACATATACGATATACGAGATACGTAGAGCTACATCGGCTTTGATCGCCCAGTTTTCACAACGGTGAATTGGCCGTGCGGGTTTGGGCGTGGACTTAGTAGGCTAGATATAACCTGGGTGCTGAATAGTGGTTTGCAAAACGGCCTCAATTTTGAACTGTAAAAGTGGAACCAATTTACTGTTCGCCAAAAGTTGGGGAGTATTGTTATCGATCATCTCTTTTCATCACCCAGGATATAACTATCGCCGGTTTGATATTTTTTGGGATTACAGATATTTTTTCCAAGTGCCTGCCAGATGTAAATTTACACATTGTTAGAGGAAAAATTAAAGCTTTTTTCTGACATAAAAGATGTACCCCTTTTTAAATGAATTTTACCATCATTTTTTTTTCCTGTGTGGAACTTGCAAAATGGTTGCAGCCTAGGTTGCAGCTGTCAAAATGCTTATGCGCCTTTTTCAAATGTTGCTTCAGGTGATAAAAAATAGCGGGCCTCCACAGCTGCCTTTTAGCACTGCGGACATTGTTAAATAGTTACCGGTTGTCCCAGAATTTGCAAAAAAGTTCCAGCTGTCAAAAAGCTTATGTGCCTTTTTCAAATGTTGCTCCAGAATTTTGCATCATGAGTTCGTTCATACAAGTCTCCATACCATTTTGGCAGCTGTCCATACAAAAAGGCTACACAAATATTAAAAGATCTGAATCTTGAGAATGGATTTTCTGATCAATTGTGTGTCTTCAGCAAAGTTTAGGATATCGCTTAGGACCTTTCAGTAAAATAGTTACACTCAAAAAAAAAAAAAAAAAATGCAATTTTCATACAAAACATTGGTTTGCGCAAAATGTGCTGTGTGTTGCATCATAATCCATTTTGGAACAATTAATTCTATAACTAAGGCACTAACAAGAGCAAGAAAAATTAAAAAAAAAACTTGCTAAAAGTGCAAAGGAAATGGGAAAGAAAGAGAAAAAGCTTATAACTAAATCACAGTATTTTATCCTTTGTAGATGTGCTTAATCATCAGCTCCCCAAGGGCTAGAAATTGCTCCGCCTTGTTACGGCAGGTCCGAAACCGCGACATCATCTCCCCCGCGAGAGCAAAGAACTCCGGCAGGGTGAAGAGATCTTCCCCGGTGACTTCTTGCTGGGTCGTACTGCCGCTACCGGCAGCAACCACGCTGGCAAACGATCGCCCCCAGCCAGGAGGGAATGCTGAGTTGTCCGCGGGAACCGTACGCTGCCCAGCAGCCGGCACGGTTACGCTCGTACATCGAATTATGCTAAGATACATCTTCTAAAGGAAATGCAATCAGAAAAAAATGAAGTTTTTATCAAAATAAAGCATATTTTGAGAGACGATATCTCAGCGATGCGTCCGATTTTCACTGTCAAAAAATTAAACTATCATAACATTTTCCAAATTAACTCTAACATTTGAAAGAGCCCTTAAACACTTATTTTTGACCGTATCAAATGTCAGAGTTGATTTGAAAATGTGTTTTTTTTTTCGGAAGAACGGAAAATTTTACTATCTTTAATGTCTTTTAAGCTACTTTATAGGAAAGTTTCTGATCCTTTCGAAAAACAATATTATGGGGTCCAGTTTGGTCATGACCTTTACAGCCAAATTGGAATGTGTATTTAAAACAATCGACTTTTTCTACGTTTTTAGATTATTTTTTTTGAATAATTGGCAACTTCGCCAAATAAACTTTGAACAACTTGTGCAATACCACAAATGCATTTTTTGTCGCGTAATTCTATTCAAAAATGAGATTTTATTTAAAACAGTTATTATTTATGTGCGAATTAAAAAGAACAGGTTAGACACCAATAAAAAGATCAGAAAATTTGTTCTCAAGATACACATTATTGAATATTTGAAAAGCCTTTTTGAATAGCCAAAATTGTATGGAGACTTGTATGGAAACAATGATTTAAAAATAAAACAAGAAAAAAAAATCAAGTTAATTAAAGAATATTTAAGAATATTCAATAAAATTAAAGAAGATTCATCAAGATTCAACCAGATGCATGAAGATTCAAGAAGATTCAAGAATATTCAAGAAGATTCAAGAAGAATCAAGAATATTCAATAAGATTCAAGAAGATTCAAGAAGATTCAAGAAGATTCAAGAACATTTAAGAAGATTCAGGAAGTTTCAAGATAAAAAAAAATATTTCAGAATACATAATAACGTTTTCTAGGCCTGCTTTATTTTTCATATGGGACATTTCTGATAATAATGCTAATACATGAATTTAACAAGATTCAATAACGTCAAAAAATATTAAATCAATTTAAAAAAAATATTTAAGCCCGTAGAACTGAAGCAGATTCAACACAAAAATTCAAATTACTAAAGATTCAAATAGATTTGCAATATCAGATATTATCATCAAAGTTTCAACAAAATGATTCCGGATTCATTCTCGCCACCATGCCGACATTGATAGAGTGCAAATTCGGCCCGGAATCGGTTTCAATCAATTCCGAGAGACCCGTTGCGTATTATCATCGTTGTCGGACGACGAATCCCTAGAATTCTACCTCCATTAATCAACTCTCGATAATGAGCTCCCACTTCTGGCGAACGGTATGTGTCCCGAGGTTCGGATGGTGACAGTTGATGATTCCGAGAACTCATTCTACGTTGGAGGAGGCACGGCGTGTTTTCTGGGCAACCTTAAGGAGAAAAAACAGTCATCGCTACTTTCAAAAGTATGTTATATGAAATTTTCTCAGCTTTCCAATGCTTCTAAGAGCGAAATGTTTCATCGGGATATTTCTGAGATATCTTTATTTTAAGTTTTTTGTTTTAAAATCCTTAATCATTTATTGGGAATTTTTAAATAACAGTCCAGGAAACTTGTCAAATGATGTGTTTTATGTGTCATTTACTCATCAAAATGTGCAAAATAAGACAAGGAACAACTTTGTAGAAGGTTGCAAACCGCTAAACATTTTTAAAATTAAGTTTTAACCGAATTTTTGAATATGTGGAATTTATTCAGAATTTAAAATCATAAAACCGCATTAAAATATTATATTTACAAGAACAAATAGATTATTACATAATTACATAATATAAATAACACCGGTGTGCTCTAATTCAGCTTGGAATTAGCTGATACAACCGAAATTTTTACAGGTTTGAGATTGATAGGGTATTACAAGATTTTTTATAAATAAATAACATATTTTCTTAATCAAACATTAATCAGTTGCATGGATAAAAAACACGTTTATTACTCGAAATTGAACTGCAAACTTCTGTTGCAAGCTTTAGGAGAAATACTTTTCATTAGTATGAAATGATTGTTTTAATTTTTTTTTGTATTAAATGATCAAGGAATTAGAAGTGTATAAGACTCTCATCTTCAATCTCATCTTTTAAAAAAAAAAAATTTCTTGATTTTTGTTCAAATAGTTTGGAAAGACTTTTTTTTGTTTTATTTTTGGTAAAATAATGAATTATTCATTGATCAAATAAAGAAAAAGTTTGTGACGGTGTTTTCAGCATTCTGAATTGGAAGACTCGAGTTTTATTGCTACATTTAAGTGCATTTTCAACAGTAAATATTTTATAAAATTTTATATTAATTTTATACTCATATGACTTTTGAAGCTTGCAACAGTAATATGTAGTACATTTTCGATTTTAAATCATATTTGTATGCATGTTCCTGGTTAATGTTTGCTTAAGAAAATATCAAACTTAGTCATTATAATTCAATAATACCATTAACAAACACAAACCTGCCAAAGTTTTGATTGAACAAGCTAAATCAGAGCAGACACGTGATATTTGTTCACAAAAAATATATGTAATAATCTAATAAAAATATATTTTTACATTGTTTTATGTTTTTAATTTCTGAATAAATTCCCTATATTCAAAAACTAAGACAAAATATAAGTTTCAAAGTGTTTAGTGGTTTGCAACCTTCTACAAAGTTGTTCCTTGTTTTATTTTGCACATTTTGATGAGTAAATGACACAGTAAACACATCATTTGATAAGTTTTCTGAACTGTTAGTATAAAGTTTCCAATAAATGATTAAGGATTTTAAAACAAAAAACTTAAAATAAAGATATCTCAGAAATTTCCCGATGAAACATTTCGCTCTTAGAAGCATTGAAAAGCTGAGAAAATTTCCTATAAGACACATTTGAAAGCAGCGATGACTATTTTTTCCTGAAAATTTTGTTCTAAAAAACACGCCGTGGAGGAACTTTGCCCTAATAGGAGGAGAATATTGCGGCACAAAATATGACACATTTTAAGCCCAATTTGGGGTGCCATTCAGAAACATCATGAATGGTGCAGTAACACTCCGTCGTTTGGACAGTTTATAGTTTGACAGTTTGACAGATAGTTGATTGGACAAATATTGGGTTTTATACATATAGTGCATCAAACCAGATCTAAACATCAACTAACGTCCACTTTTGTCCTTTTATATTGTTTATCTAGAACTGTCAAATTTACACAGCGCACACTAACACCATCAAAATTAATGGTTCTAAGCTGATTTTTCAAGAGGGCGTAACTTTGAATGTTAGAAAAATATTTCATACTGTTTACAAGCTGTAGCTGTCAATTTCCAATAAAGGCGTAGCCTTAGATTTAAACAATCTACTCATCTCACTTAGACTCAATGTCATTTCTGGAGTAGCATTTGAAAATGGCCTTATTCAAATCAAATGGAGTAAATTTGAATTTGTTTGATCAACACAAATCAGTCAAATGAACATGATGGAAATGGTTTTGCAATGAATCATACAGTTGCTTAAATTTTGAGCTACTCGACTCGCCTTAAAACCTCTCCTCAATCTAAATCTGTTCACTTTCAGGTTATGAACGACACGAATCACCACAGTCACATGAAATGATAAAGTTCTGCCATTCAGTCTGCCCGGCTTCAAAAGCTCATTATTCAGAAATGCTAATTTTCCGTGTGTAGTTTCCCACCACTTTCGTGCCACCCCAACCGTGCCTCATCTTTTCACACACAAATGTGACATTTCCCACGTGGTATTTGAGTGCATTCAAAAGTGCTTCCTGGAAAAGTTGCCAACATGCTACGTCACCATTATCAGGGTTGTTTCCCACAAACAGGCACTAATTTTCCCCCGCGCTGCTCAAAACTTTTGCAGCTCACGAAATTTTGAATGAAAAATGATCGGTGCGATTGATTGAATCATTGATGAATATGCGATGCGATAGAGACATTCGAAATTCGCACTGCGCTCACCTGGAATGAGCTAATCAGCACAGTTCGAATCGGCAGAGGTGGTGTTCTGTGTCCTGTGTTCTGAATACGATGTGTTCACACAAATAGATTTCCAAACGAAATCTCTTTGATGTTTTGGAACAAACGTTGTGTCCTCGCATGCCCTCGAGGGATGGCGACGAAATCAATTTTGAATGAGAGGGACAGTTTTGAATAGACCAGAACTGTGACGGTTTTTTTCACCGACAATTTCATCCTATGCTTCATAAAGATGGGAATCATCGGATTTGAACGGGTCTGTGAGAGCTGATTATCATTTGCTGGTTTAATGCTTTTTCGATAAAACATTGTCCAGACTCGATTCTCCGAAGCCTTCGGAAAAAAAAAATTTCGATTAATCGAATCGTTGGATAATCAGACCACCAATTAAAAAAAAATTCCTAAAATCACAATAACTCGTGATGGCTACAAGCAAACTTCTCATATTTATGCATAATCAATTTTCTTATTGATACACTCTAAAAATAACCATTCAAACTTACAAAAAAACACGAAATTTTAATTTTTGTTTTGTTTTTTTACTCCGCTACCTCACACAGCAGTTGCCCCGACCCCTCTTCGATTTGCGTGATACTTTGTCCTTAGGGGTAACTTTTATCCCTGATAGCGAATCCGAGGTCTGTTTTTTATATGTCGTGACGGAGGGGCGGTACGACCCCTTCAATTTTTGAACACGCGAAGAAATTTATGAAAAAGTTGCAGTTTTCATATAATATGCTGTAGAATGACCAGATTAAATCAAAGGTTTTGATTGCTCCAAACGGACTCATTCACTCGCGATCACAAATCGAACGCGACGAAAAACTGCTCTGACCGTTTCCGACCATTTGTCACTTCCATACCAATCGCTACTGAATACTCTCTCTTTGCTCTCCCTCTCACTCCAATCGGGAAGTAGAGCGGATGGCTCAGAGAGGCTGATTGCGTTATTTCGCTCAAAGCTGACTCGAACTAGTTTGCGATCGGCTTTGTTGTGATCATTTATTAAACTGCATAAAATAAATGTTATCAAAAAATTAGAAAATTTTGCCTACTTGCCACCCTACTGTCGTTATTGCAAAAAAAAAAAAAATGTACTGATAAAATCGCTTCTCAGCTAACTTTTCTAAAAGCGAGACAAAGCGATTTTGAAAATGTTAGTAGAGATATGTAAAATTGGTGGATTGTTGCATTCATCATTATTTTAAGCAATTTCTGCACACTTCCGCAAGTGTTGCCAACCTTCCGGAAACGTTCTCGTCCCGAGCAAAAACCACATCCGCCAACAATGTATACACAAGTGTGTGTGTGTGTGTGTGCAGCGCACCCGGGATGAATTATGGTCCCCAGCAAGGGTCCTGATTTTCGGTTCAATGAACAGAAACCACTCACTCATCGCCTATCCAGTCGTCGCCTATTCTAACCCGCTAGCATTCATGAGCGAATGATACTCGCAAGCAGCCAGCGAGTGGCCCGAACTGTTCACTCAGCGAACAAATACATCGTGAAAATATTTGCCTACTCCGTCGCTCGACGACACTCACACACTACCATGCTCAGCGAAGAGCCACTCTCACAAAATGCCAGCGCGGCAGTCTTTTTGTCTTCACGCCCTCAGTTTGCCATCAATTTGATTTTTTCTTGGTGGAAGTTTCTTTGAATGGTGTCTATAATGTTATGAAATCAAAATAAATGCACAATTTAATTGATAACATTGATTTTAGGCAACCCAAATCAATGAGTATAACGCAGCGCATCATAGAAAAAATGTTTTCAGTTCAGAGTGATCGGTGACGTTCGGCCTGCCTGAGCCGTTCGGAGACTGAGCCGATCAGAAAGAGAAGGAGAGTAGAAGCGAGAGTGTTCGGGAGCGAATTGTGAGAAAGTGACAAACAGTAGGAATTCATCAGGGCAGTATCGCGTCGCCTGCTATTTGTGCTCGCGAATGGAGTGGTTAATTTTGAACAATCAGGACCCTTGGTCCCCAGATATGAAACGGTCCATTAATTCCGAGAAAACCCTTTCCCATCTTCCCCCGAAAAACCCCATTACGTCTGCTCCAATTGGAACTCAAGAGGAAAGGAATAACTTACAAGTTCCGGGACAGACACACAGACGCACACACAGTTTTCCGGGTGCTTAAGAATCTTAACGGGAAGAAGGCAGCCAAAGCCACAGAGTGTATTTAGTGATAAGATTAAAGGACGTACGAGAGTCGTCTCGAGTGATGCGCGTCCCCAATTTCTGGAAACAACTCGGCTTCGAAAGCTTCTAGGTGTTGTTACGGGAACGGGCTGACCCAACCGGATTCGTCTCTCGAGATGATGGTCATTCCACCTTATCTTTCGGTGACCATGTTGGGTTGGTTTGGTGAAGACATGACAGACCAAATAATTGTGACCCATCATGAAGGAGGAGTCCCGGTGAAGAAGTAGGAAACTTTGTAATGTCGTCATGGACAAGCTTCCGGTAGATGAAGACAGCGGTTTGGGGTTGGGAATGATCCGGTGATAAATTTATGGGTTTTAACGCGCAATGAAGAATTAATGGAGCATGTTAAAGTGCGGACTCTTCCGGCTTTGAGCTTTCGCTAAAAGTTTGGACCCGGTTGAGGTGTGTAGCGAGAGCAATTGAGCGGTAACGGAAGATAGTTTGCTTGAGGGGGGTGTAAACTTTTGAATGTTTGATGCCTTAAACGGTGCTTGGTCTGTGAGAAACGTGTTCGGATTTCCTAAACTTTATTATTCAACGATTCATGAATTAGAAAATTCTTTGATTATTTTCTGTTAACATAATACCCGTACAATAGGGAGTTGCTTACTCATTTTTATTTGAGCTATTTATAACTTCAAATAAATTTTTTAGTTAGTTTTGTGTCAGAACAAGTCATGATCAAGCTTGAGCAACTTTGAAATAAACGAAGATATATTAAAATTTCCAACTCATTCTAAACTTTCAAATATATTTAACTCGCCAGATATTTTTTTTCAAAACTACTTTTTCAAACATTAAAATCAAAATTCTCGATTCGTTTTCAAAAGTTACAGCCACTTTTAGGTAAAAAAGATGCAAATTTAAAACTTAAATATCGCGAAAAGGCTCAAGCCAAATTATAAGCGCCAGGTAGCATTTGAAAGAGGAGATTTAGCACTATAAACGCTGAAAAAATCCCAGGGGTGTTTTTCTTCAAACTTGAGATATCTTCATTTGAAAAAGTCTAATTTTCAAGGGAAAACCATATGGGACCACCCTAACGGAATTCGAAAATTGTCCAAATATATGTTTTTCCATGTATTTATG
The DNA here is from genome assembly GCF_016801865.2 of Culex pipiens pallens. Lineage (NCBI taxonomy): Eukaryota > Metazoa > Arthropoda > Insecta > Diptera > Culicidae > Culex > Culex pipiens. The sequence goes on along the minus strand of NC_068937.1, from coordinate 92,566,415 downwards.
CCCGCTGAATCTGAAGCTGGGTTTTCGTGTAAAATTGTCTTTTAAACTTAAAATATGACCAAAAATCGATTTTTCGACACTTTGGCTCAATTCTGCGGGCAGATTCAAATTCAGCGGGCAAAATTCCATAGAAAAACATATATTTCGACATTTTTTTTAATTTCGTTAGGGTGGTCCCATATGGTTTTCCCTTGAAAATGAGACTTTTTCAAATGAAGATATCTCGAGTTTAATGAAAAACACCCTCCTCTTTCGAAATGCAACCTGGCGCTTAAAATGTGGCTTGTGCCTTTTCGCGATATTTAAGTTTTAAATTTGCATCTTTTTAGCTGTAACTTTTGACCCTTAAGTCCAAATTGACTTGTCAAAAAATAAAAATGTTTGTTTTTCAGAGCTCTAAAAGTGCCCCCAATATCACTTTTCTCTAAAACTTAACCCTGAATTGCCACGTTCAAAAAACTGATTTTTGAAGGTTTGCTCAGATGCTTCCTATAAATTTGGTCGTGGAAGGCGTAGATTACGAGATAAAATTTTAATGTCTTTGACAAAGTTGCTTGAATTGACAAGCCCAACAACTTTTTAGAAGATTTTTTTTAATTTTGAAAACAAATTTTAATATTTTGTAATAGTTTAAACAATGAGATGAAAGAGATAACAAAAGATAAAATATCGTGATATAATGTTATGGATGTAAATGAAAAACCCTAAAGCTCAATAACTATACGGTATTTAAAAATCCATTGAAAAACATGAAATATTTTTAATACAGAAAAAAAACAAAAAAAAATCATTTAAGAGAAACATTTCATTTCACAAGTGTTTCACTTGGTAACATTGAAAATTGGACCATTACTTGCTGAGATATCAGCATTAGACAATGTGGGAATGTTTGGATGAGACTTGAAAAACATCATTTTTCTTTTTTAATTTTCTTTCATTCGCTCTACTGCAGCAACCAGAGGTCCAATCTTCAATGTCTCTTAGGCAATTTTATTGGAAATTTAAGATATTAAAGACAGATTCAGACTAGGGGTTGGACAGAATTAATGTTTTTATTATTCGTTAAACTATTGACGAGGGTTTTGATATTTTTATCAATAGACTGACAAATAGTTGAGCTAGCGTTCCCACCGTGTATTATAAATCTCGGTTCAATTTGACAGCTGATAAACAAAAACATGTGCTTGCCTGACCCGCGATTTTTTAGGTTTAAATAAATACTTTAGCGGAAAATAAAGTTAAAAACGGATCTGATCCGGAATCAACGGAATCTGTTTGCCATTTTAGTCTGAGCCGTCGGAGGAAGAACTATCTTTACAAAATACTTTTACGGGGATGGTGAGGTGGCCGCCTGAAGGAGAAGATTTTTCTATCAAAAAACGAGGACGGAACCAGGAAAACTTGTATTTAGTTCGTTCCCCCACAATTTCTTCCCCATTTCCAGCGTCCCCGGCTGGACTTTTGCTGTGGCTCCTGAGGAACTCTCTTCAGAACCCCGGGCGCTCAGAACTACACATCAATATGGCTCACAATCTGAAGAATACTACCAAGAAGAACGCATGAGAACAGGCCGTACGGGCAGACATGGGTAGTTCCTTAATCACGACTTCCGGTGTAGCTTTTGCTAATGAAATCTAGGCTATCATTATGAAAGTTGCAGTTTATTTTTCTCAAAATGTCCCATCATCGCTAGCGTTCTTGCCAAGGTGTACAAGACCTGTTGCACATGAAAACATACCCCTCCTCACCCCTTTTTTATTAGCTCATTAATAAAAAGCGAATACATTTCTTTATTTACGAATAAAACTGAATGAACTCAAAATTTAAAGCTGCTCGTATCAGTGTTTCTTTTTCAATTTTTCGTTCTGGCTTTTTTTTGCCTGCTATTCGGTTCTTGTTGAAAAAGTGCAGTCTGAACGTTCCGATGACGCTCTGCTGCACCATCCGCGGGTCCTCCAGCAGCTCGGTCAACCCCGCGACCGACAGCGTCAGCGAAGAGGACGACGATGAGATGGTCGTCTCCGCGGACAGTTTGAGCTCTTCAATCATGAGACGTTCCTCCTCATCGGTTGACAGTTCCATTATTGTGATGATCATGTCGTTGATGGTTGGATTGATTAGCTTCAGCAGCAGGATAGCCTCTCAATTGGTCCTGGTTGGTCACGTTGTGGTCGCACTGGCGGCACCGGAGGGATCGCTTGATCGAGAGCCGCTTGTGCTGCGGATAGAGCTTGTTCATCGTGAACGGTTGCTTAGTCGGTTGAGCCAGCCTCTGCTGCCGAGTCGTAATGATTTTCTGCTGAATCGGCTTCGTTAGAAAATCCTCCGGAAGTTCATCACTCGCGATGGATCGGTTGATCAGCGACGGCGTAGCCTTAATCTGGTCGGTCCACCCATCTGCCGACGAACCATCGACACCGTCAGCCCGGTTCGATCCGTCAAGCTCAGAAACTTGCTCAAACACAACCAACTGGACTGCAGCAGCAGTCCAAACCGAGTCGCATACGCGTACTCCGGCTCCGGCCACTGCTCTGTCGCCACTGGTTGCCGGCCGTAGGCGGTTCCTCCTTCGCACGTCGACATTCCACAGCACCACGGTGATGGGCCAGTTTCCGCCCAGATTGCTTAGCGTGTTGAGCAGTTCCATGTACGTTCCGTCGACGGCCGGGTGGTGGTCGTAGATCATGGCCGGGGTGAACCAGACGACGGCCGCGGCGAGCAGCGTCAGGGCGATTTGGTAGGGGATGACTTTGACCTAAATTGCAACGCTTCAGCATCGTCAGCGCCCACCCGTCCTACGTGGCGGCGAGTTCAGCGTGAAAAAGATCCCCGTCAGGAAGGGAATGTTAGCCGCGATGTAGGACACCACTTCATCTCCCTCGGAGTTTCCCAGCCAGCGATTCACGTGCAGGCTGAGAATCAGCATAAACAACCCGATCAGGTACTGCGCCGGCTAAAGCGCGACATGTACAGCGAGTCGACGATCGGCGCCCACAGCAGCCCACTGTTGAAGTCGGCCTGAAATGTTTAACAATTGTTATCGCGACGCGTAATGCCCGTGATGAACTCATCTCATATCAACCCCATCGAGATAAGACGCATCACCGGCCCAACCATCAACTCGCACCTGTTGTTTGTAGCTGGCGCCGCGATTCTGCAACATCATCGGGATAGCCGCCGCCAGCCCGATTGGAATGCCCTGCAGCAGGTACAGTAAGAATAGGATGGCAATCTTGGCCCAGTCGCAGCGCAGGTCGCTCCGCTCGTGTTTGCCCTCTTCATGGACAACGCCGGCACTGGTTCGTTTGGCCACCAGAAGCTGCTCCTCCTTTGCGTGCCGCTTCCGAACACCCGTCGGGTTCTGTTTCTTGATGGTGCTGGTCCCGTTACAATCACTTGCAGGTTTGTTGGAATCTTCCAGCCGGCGCTGTCCGTGGCTGGGTTGGGATTGTCGTCCAGGACCCTCCTGAGGTGTCCCTTAACCACTCCTACTTCGGGGCGCATCTTTGCCCAGAACACCGAGCGTAACATAACCTGAAAATGAAAGAAATACATCAAATACAATTCCACCAGATCTTTGAAGACGACATTTTAGTATCAAACTTGAAAAAATTAAGCAATTGCCCTACTTTTTATCGCAGCATTTTGAACGAAATAAAAATTGGATTGCGGTTGGTTCTGTGATGAGAATGGCAGCGATTCGCAGTGTTTTGACTGCATTTTTTTCCGGATAGGCCGTTTCCGATGCCTGCTGCTGTGGATATTTTTTTCCTTGCTGGCACACACATTTACTTACCATTTCAGGGGATTCATCAAACTCAATTTGTTAAGAAAAAAAAGCACCGAACACTTTTTTTCCTTACCGCCCGAGCGCAACAACAGCAATGAAAAAAATGGCGTCCCACACGCATCACACGCTCAAAGAATTAGGGTGGGAAACCAAGGTTTGTCAAAACGGTGAAAATGAAAAGGTGGGTTTGCGTCAATAAATTAACGAAATATCAATACTTTAACTATCTATTTTAATGTGTTAATGATCTATTAACCTATATGTCCACCCCCTAGGATTCAGATTTAAACTTTAGGTGACTATATCTTGAAAACGGTACCCTTTATTTAAAAAAATCTGTAAAGTACTTTTCGATTGCAAATTTGATTTTACATTAAAAACTGAAGTAATTTTTTTTAATAACGTTTCTATTTTTCAACAATACACATTTTTTCAAAAAAAATAAATAAATCATAACTCGGCGGAAAATGTTTTTATCCAAAAAAATGGGGTTTTCCCCTAAAAAAAATCAAAATAAAAAACTGAAAAATAAGAATTTTCCGAAATTGACTGTTTGTGAAGTAAAAGTTAATTTAAAAATCGGCAAAAAATCCATGGACCTATTTTTTATAGTCCTCTTCAATACCTACAACTTTGCCGAAGACACCCAATCGATCAGAAAATGTCTTCAAAAGTTACAAATTGTCGAATATTTATTTACCATTTTTGTATGGACAGATGCCAAAATTGTATGGAAACTTGTATGGGTGAACCAATGACACAAAATGGCTTCTTTGGTCATAGGGAAGGACCCCACATAGTTTGAATCAAATAAAAAATAAATAAAATAAAATCCATTTCCGGATTTGGTTGAGAGTTGATCATGTTTCTTTACGGCTAAATTTTACAAATTTGTTTAAGTCTTATCAGTTCTCAGCAAGTGCTCACAGATGTGACAGTGGGTCCAGATCGTCAATATTCTTTACTCATTAGAATATTATTTCAAATTCTATTCTAGAAATGCACAATATGAATCTTCTAGCTTTTTCCTTGAGTGGTAAGCACATTTTGAAGTGCGAACTCCACTTGCAGTCTTCCAATCTGTTGAACATCAACGACAATGCGCCAACAATAAGATTAACAAACAGCGGAGAAGCAAACAAAAAAAAAAAGCTCAAAATGAGATGTTTGTTCACGATGAAGACATTTTGCAAAGCTACCCACCGGTGTCCGTCGTTTACCGTCGTTACCTACAGAGTGCCGCCGGTCCATTTCTGCTGAACGGTAAACGGACCGGTACCTGGGGGTGCACAGAGTCAGCTTCTCATGTTTTTTTTTCGCGACGTGAAGTAGACGACAAACATGGTAAGTGGCGTCATTTCTGCGGTTTACTGCATCAATATGCAGTTTGAAAACATCTTTGAAAATAGTTGAACAACTAAACAAGTATTTGAAGAAAACATGAAAAACTGAAAAACCTATGAAAAAATGTTGTAAATTAGTGTATTTTCAAGAACAAAGTTTTTTTTTCTAATTCTGTTTTCAAAAAGGAAGCTTATGTTGAACCTGGCCTCGATTTTCCGCATCGATGATGGCCCCCACTCTCTCTCTCTCTTTTCTGTGGGAAAATACCAGAACATTGCCATTTGGGATTCTGCAACCAGTCAGAAGAGCTTTTCAGAGGGAAGGAAGAAGTAGAAACGTAAGGTCTGTCTACGTGTGCGCGTTCATGAATAAAACATCATCCGTGGCCATTTTGGACCGCTGTTGATACTGGCGTCGCCGCCGTTGGTGATGATGATGCTGGTTATTGTTGGGACCACGTGTCCTTGGCCAGGTGCGGGGTGGTGCTTTCGAAAAGGGAAATCGACCAGCGACAGACAAACCAAGTGCAAAAATGCAAACAACAACACAAAAAAAAAGTGGTTGTGAAATTGCATCGCACTAACGACCGTCCCGTGGGGATGAAATTCAGGGATTGGGAGTGGTAATGCAAAGCTTTTTCCCCCCTTTTTAAATTCAGAATTGTGTTTGTGTTTGAACATTCCGTGCTCAAACACTCTGAATCATCTCTGTGATAAACTTTACGCAGTAGGCCTGGCCACTTTGACGTTTGTGATTAAAATTAGCAAAAATCTTCGTTGTTACCAATTTCTTAAACTCCGTTTATGGCACACTTTTTAATTAACTGTCAAAACAGTTGCCATAATGACGGATGCCATAATGTCCCAACCTTTATCACCTCGACAACGTGTCTTTGTTTACAACAACGCACCCTTGTTGTTGCTTGTTTTGGCGCAGTCCCATCAGAATGCAAATGACAACAATGGATCTACACCTGCCGGAAGTGGATCTTTCTGGGTGCAAAATTTAAATTACAGAACAGCTTCCCCGGCGGGGCAGACGCAGAACAAAATTGAGACATTTCTTGCCTTGCTGTCTCAGGAGGGGGAAGGAAAAATGCAAATTTTTATGAAAAAAATCAGTTTTTTTTAGAGGTTAGCAAAAATGAACACATACCCGGCGCCGTAGTGGGAGGTTTGTCAGCTCCGGCCGGGAGTTTATCTATTGGATAAAAGAGTATGAAATAAGAAGGGTTAGAGGAAAAACAAGTCCGAATTTAAAAGTGAAACAAAAACATGCCCTTCCCCCCCACTACGGCGCAGAGGTTTGTGAGTTTGACAAAAATCCGATCCGATTGTTTGCGAAACAAAAAAGCCCATCTGTCAACGTGCTATAAAAAAGTACGCACGCTCTTTTTTATAGTAAACACACTGACCTGCATGTTCCACGTCCGGGGCCGGGGCGGGATCTTCTGGCCGGCGGCTGCGGCGGCGGCCACCGCCGCGTTGGCCTGCTTCGTCTGCTGCATGATCTGCGTGATCAGGTCCAGCTGCTGCCGGGTGAGACCTTCGTTGCCGGTTCCGGTTCCGGCCGGGGACAAACTGGGCGAGGGCGTCTTGGAGCCACCGGAATCGACACCACCGCTGGGGGTGGAGGTTAGGGCTGTCACGTGGTGCTGCTGACTGCCGGAACTTCCGGTGCTACTGCTTGAGCTGTTGTTGTTTTGGTTGTTGTTGCTGGTAGCGGAAGAGGTTAGGTTGCTGTAGGTGGTGGTTGTCGTGTTGTTGGAACTGTGGTTGCTCGCGGTCAGCAGGGTCGTCGTGCCGGACGAAGACGGGGAGGAAGAGGTGCTGAACTGGATGCTGCAGGTAGCGCCGTGAGGGGAGCTTGCGTCACCTGGGGAAAAAAAGATATTAAAATAAAAAAATGCTTGATTTTCTTCTGAGACATTCTGTATAATTTCGCAAGTTGATTTTTCATTGTTGTTTGATTTGTATGTAACATTTTTCGTCGATTCCTTGTGTCCTTCACACAAGTCTCCATACAAAGTTGGGGGCTTTCTTATCGATTTGGTGTCTTCGGCAAACTTGTATGTTAGGACTATTCAGAAAAAAATAGTTACTCTTAAAAAACGTTACTTAATCCACCTTTAGGTGTGTTGCAACGGAGCGCGTCCCTCGTACGGCGCTGAAGCAACCCCCTGTGTTTCGTAGTGTCAGTGATTGTTATTGTTTATGTGGTGCCCGTGCTGTCGCTAAGAAGTCAAAACAGAACAAATAAAATTGAGTTAGCGGGAGCACGGACGCAGCTGGACAGGTCAGCTGGGATAAAACACCGAATTTGTAAGTTGTCTTAGATTATTGTGAACTGTGAATGTGATTAATTAATAGAATAAACATTTACAGTTCTGTAGCGAGTGGAAAATAAGTGTTTTTATTCCGCCACTCCGCTCACGGATCCGGTGCCCGGTTCGGCATCCCCCCGCGACTCAACACTACAGAAAAAATCGACACGGTGTGCCGAAGTCCGGGGTCCTGAGCCCATGGCCGTAGGCTGGAACTAGCGCGGCGAAAGTGGCAGGACGTATCTTCGTCCGGAGCGAGTTCCGGCGACCTACCGTTTGGATTTGGTGCAATAAAGGAGAAAAGCTCGGAGCTTAACCTCAAAGGTAAACAACCGAATGAACTTTTTTGACAGGTGTCAGTTCCGGGACTTAGCATTTAAAATTATAATTTTGTTCCGGTTGTTCCGTTTCGCATGGACACAAACACGGCCAGGAACACGGCAAGGACACGGCCACGGGAATGGCCAGGAACATGCACCTACACGGCCAGGGACACGAAAACGGCCAGAAGCACGGGCACAAACACGGGCAGGAGTCCGGACAAGGACACGACCTAGAGCACGGCCACGGGAACCAGGAACAGGCATTTACGTGGTCAGGTGCACGTACACGAACACGGCCAGAAGCACGGACAAGCACACGGGCACTAATACGAAAAAAAAAACTCTGGTTATGACGTTTCGCGCAATCGGAAGAAAATTCAAACTCAAAAAATGCTAAGTCCCGATTTGACACCTGTCAAACCACTCAGATGGCACTCACAAAATGAATACTGAGTTCTTTGAGTTCATTTGCTACGTCACGGTTTTCTTGCCTATGGCGGCTGAAAGAGTGCGACAAAATGGAGTCGGTGAGGCAGAGAAGTCCGAAGGAGGTTGCGACGATGTGACCACCCGTGGCCCATAAATCGAGCCTAAAGAGGTCGGGCACGGGTGGGAGACGGAGGTCAAAAGACAAACTTTGGACAAAACGCGCTCATCCACTTCACGTTGCAGACGTCTTCAGCAGCAGCAGAACCAGCGGTGCATCATCGGGACGCTCCGCGATGACGGGGCGTAAAACTCCGGCTTCGGCAAAGCAGTAGTTTTACGGGGGGGAGTGTTGCGACGGAGCGCGTCCCTCGTACGGCGCTGAAGCAACCCCCTGTGTTTCGTAGTGTCAGTGATTGTTATTGTTTATGTGGTGCCCGTGCTGTCGCTAAGAAGTCAAAACAGAACAAATAAAATTGAGTTAGCGGGAGCACGGACGCAGCTGGACAGGTCAGCTATGATAAAACACCGAATTTGTAAGTTGTCTTAGATTATTGTGAACTGTGAATGTGATTAATTAATAGAATAAACATTTACAGTTCTGTAGCGAGTGGAAAATAAGTGTTTTTATTCCGCCACTCCGCTCACGAATCCGGTGCCCGGTTCGGCATCCCCCCGCGACTCAACAAGGTGGTTGGTGCCTTCCTCACATTCATAAAGTGAATACACTACACAGCCTCAGAAAAGTGTGTAATAACACTTAGTTTATCAAAATATCTGAGATCCGGCCTCAAAAAAAGTGAATTAAAAACATTTAAAAAATTATAACTTTTGATAGGGTTGTCAGATTTTCAATCTTTCGTTGGAACGGTCTTTTAAATACCTTTCTAAAAATGTATAGCATGACGGCATTTTTGATATGTTTTAGTAGACATAAAATTCGTTTGTTTCTGTTTTTGTTGTTTATGTCGTTTTGTTCTGGCCAACGCATTTTTTTTTTGCAAAATTGTGAGCATTTAAGATTTAAAAATGCAGCACTGCCAAATGAATTAGTACCATCTTGTGGTACTCAAACAACATTTTCAGTAAATAAAAAACGGAATTTTGTTTTCACGTGAAAAATACAAAAATTGAGTTATTTTTTTTAATTTATCAGAAATAATTATTATTAAGGAACCAATTAATGAATATTTTTATTGACTTTTTGTATGAACAGCTGTCAAATTTTTTGAAGATTAGTATGAAAAAAAAAATATTTACCAAAACATTTTTTTTTTGCTTAGAGAGTGTGCCCTGGGGGGTGAAAAGAGCAGCTCAAAAGCGGAACCGTTTTGAACTGTCAAAGCGGAACCATTTTACTGTTCGCCAGAATCAGCAAGTATTGAAATCGATCATTAGGGAAATTATTGTAAAAAGCATATGTGGTTTGTTGATTTTCTTTTCTTTTAATATTTTCTTCATATTTTTCAACTAACGAACCTTTTGTGGTTATTCTCGGAATTACCAGAATCAGTAAAATCGTCAAGCAATTCTTTCTCCAATGAACCCACTTCCTTCTGGCTGATTCCTTTTCAGCGCCCATCCGGAGGTCGTCTTCATCAGTTGATTCTGCCTGAATGGTGGGCACGACTCTCTTTTTCTAGTACAAAACGTTATTTTTCCAGACAGTATACTTTGTCTCAAAATGTGCACTGTACTGCTGGAAGCTCTTGTTCCAAACCGACTTCGCAAAACTTCACCCACTTCTGACGCAGTTATTTGTCTCCCGAAAACTTTAAAAAAATGCGCACAGCAGATTTCAAAACAAATTATTCAAGTGCAAGGAAAAAGTCACGCTTGTGCTTGAACCACCTTCTACTTTTTTGATGTAAACAAAGTGGGTTCATTCGAAAATCACATTAGGCGTCATCCATAAAGTATGTCACGCTAAAATCGGCCAAAATTAACCCCCCTTTCCCCCTATGTCACACTTTGTCACGCTGGCTCTGACCCCCCTTCAAAAGTACGTCACGTTTTGCTAGACCCCCCCCCCACCATTTTGTTTTTTGTGCAGTTTTAGCATGATTTATAAAAAGTATTGTTTTGAAATTCGGAGTTTGATCGGGAAAGTTTTTAATGCTGTAGTGACAGCAATCTCCATATATTTTTTTTAATCTGATGATTTGGGCATATTAAATCTATTATCGAGAACTTGTTAGCTATATTTTAAGAATGAATTTTCAGTATTCAAGAAATAGTCTAGCGTGACGTCACAGTAACACGTACCCACCCCCCTCTCCCCCTTGTCACACTTTGTCGCACTTGCGACAACCCCACCTCTCCCCCCAGAGCGTGACGTACTTTGTGGATAACGCCTTACGCATTCGCTCATCCGCAGAGTGTGCCCACAAAATTTTATTAGATATTTAGAAATTATTAGATCTAAGAAAAATTGTTCTTCTTGAAAAATATACGAAAATTATTTTAAAAAAGGTGCACAAACAGTTAATTAGCATAAAATATAACCTATTAAAATCATCTTTGCAAAAAAACAATATATTTTTAGGTATTTTTAAGGTAAATTAAGGTAAATGAGTAAGCCCATACATTCAATTGAAATGCTGTCAAAGACAAACTTATGAGAAATTGGACGAGCTTTCCGGTAAAAATATTTTCGAGACTGAAAAACCAAGTCTGTCATATAGAACCCATTTTTCAACATTTTTATTTTTAAAACCGCTGTATCTTCCCAAAGATTGGACATAGGACAATGGTCAATATGGAGACTTTTATGTAAAATTGTCTGGGAAATCGATTCCCACTATCGGTTTTTAAAAAATTTTACGTTTAGACCACTTTTCAAAAAAACAGTTTTAGTAAATGATTTTTGTATTTTTTCAGGAGAGACATACCATCCTGCATTTTTCGTGAGTCTTTTTGTAACATCTTAGGCTATTTCCTCAAACATTTTGAACGAAAAAAAATCGTAACATCACCTTGAAATTTAACTTTTAAACTAAAAAATCAAAAAATCTCGTAGAAGTGGCGTGTATTTTTGTTTCAGTGTATTTTTTTTTCAGAAAGCCCGTCCAATTTCCTACAAGTTTGTCTTTGACCACTTTGACCACTTCTCAAATGTTATTCTCGAGTACTATTGGCTCCATATACACAAAAATGGCTTATATAGGCCTAGGATAACATGTCTACAAAGTTTCATTGAAACCGGAAAGGGTCGGGTACAAAAGTACCGGTAAAATTCCTGATTTGAGCTGGAATTGCTCCTTTAAAAACTATTTTTGCCAAAATGAAATCATTCGTCATACTCAATTGACTCAAAAGTTCATTTTTATCAATCTGTTAAATTATATGAAAAAAATAATAAATTTGTCTATAAGTTTTTGTGATAAAATGTTCAATTAAAAATCCTATATTTGGAACATAAAAATAACTAAAATTCTTGATCGTAAAATATTCAGGTTAAAAATATCTAAATTTCTAATTCAATCCTGCTTTTCGAAATTTCGAAACAAAAATCATGACAAAAAGCCATATACATCATAACAGTTTTGCTACTTCAAAAAATATTGCAAAATATTAATCAATTTATAAAAAAAATCCTAAGCTTTTACCAATTTGTGATTCCAAAATTCAAAATTTGTTAAAATATTCACAAATATTTATTTAATTGAAAAGCTCAAAGCGTTGCACAATGTATTCTGAATGGTTTGCAATCGGTTTTACAAGTTTTGTCACCTATTTTTTTGGGGGACAAAAACATGAAATAAAATTTGCATTGTCCTCATTTTCCAGTTGAACGTTTTTATTCAATTAAATATAGAGGCCATCCATAAACCACGTTCTCATGAACACCAATACTCCAAAGCTCGAAAAAAGGGGAACATTCCTTATAAATTTCCCCTTTTCTCGAGCTTAGAAGTTTAGTTTTTAAATTTAGTCATTTCATGATTTTTAAAGGAATATTTAAAGAAACATTTCATGAAATTGTTCAAATTCGCACTTCAATCATAAACCATACTCTGTTATAAAAACAAAAAAAAATCTCATCCCAGCAATTGCATCATTTTCGTGTCAAATGACGCCTTCTCCTCAATTTTTCATCCATCCAACTATTTTTTCTCCTGCTCTCTCTCTCCCTTTTTTCTGATTAGTTTCCCTCCTCAATCTTTCATGTCGCTCAAACTAGCTCAATCACAGCCTGTATGGTGTGCCGGCGTAAAATGTGTCAAATTTGGCCTCCCCTATTCGCCTTCCTCTTCCGGAAAGGGGGTTAGTTTTAACAACCCTTTGGCCCTGCCGTTGTTGCCCCCACCCCAGGATGACAAATGGGATTGACGAGAAAAAATATGAGGTGAAAGTAACAAACTCTACAAGACCAACGATTCCGTCCATGTTCGAAGAGGTTTGACAACAGTGGTACACTGCCCATGTTCGCATAAATGTCCCATATGCAAAAACAGCAAGCTGAGAAAAATGCATTTGAAGTTTGTACCATACATAAGGCTACGTGTTAAGTTTTCGTGAAAAAACGGGATTTCCTCCTGATTTCTAGCACAAAGTACTGGATGTTATAGGCTCTTTTGAAAGAGCACACAATTTTGAACCAAACTGCATCATTAACTCGAAATTGATGAAAATGCATATGGGACATTTATGCGATCAGGGGCAGTACAGTGATGGCACGTTCGTTTGACACCAATCACACAGTTTTGAAGGGATGTCAAACCAGTCGAGTTTTACTGTAGAAAACTAGAAGAAAATTTCTTTTTCTCCTTTTATAACCTTTCTTCGGTAAATGGTTGAGATTCCTGGCGACGATGATGGATGAAGGTTGGCTCCCTTCCTGAACGTGTGGGTTGTTCTTCGATGTGAGTGTGTGAAAACGAGAAAAATGAAAATTGAACCTGAGAATATCGGAGTGGAAATGCTCGAACCACATGAAGGGGAGGAAAGATCGGTGGAACAACTTTTTTCTTTCTTTCTTCAAGATGAGGAAAAATGTGATTGCCGTTGACAGTTTATTGAAGCTGGGGTAGGATTTGCTCAACCTTTCACTGACAGCCTTGGGCTGCGGCCTTCACCGGCGGATTGCTAGAGAACGGCGTACTTTGAGATTACAAACAGGAACTTTTCGTAGAAAGGAACGCGAGATTTGTTCTATTGTTAGGGACGCTTGTTGAGAAAGTTGTAGATTTGCGAAAATTTTGCTGATTTCAACATTGAAATGTTGCGAAAACATAAGAAGATTTGCAACCAAGATTTGTTAAAATCTGGAAGATTAAATTGCATCCAATTGATTTCCAACATTCTGTGAAGCCAAAAATTCATCAGAAATTGGTTTGCCTTTAATTACGAGTTTTTGCCAATTGTTACTTCACAGGAAATTCTCATCAAACTGATCACAGCAATTTTGTGACGTTCTTACGTATTTTTGAGATTCTGCCTGATTGGATTTTTATTGCTGTTGACCCGAGCAAAAAATTCCAAGTTGACCTCATGTCTCTAAATTACATTCCACTCTACCTGTTAGTAGAGAGCCTGGAGCTTATTAGAGAACGGACATCTCAAACCAAAAGTACCAATCGAAGCACGACAACTGTCAAACGGAGGTACCAATCGAGCATAAGACAAAGGATTTTGCTCGATTGGTACCTCCGTTTGACAGTTCTCGTGCTTCGATTGGTACTTTTGGTTTGAGATGTCCGTTCTCTAATAAGCTCCAGGCTCTCTACCTGTTAGAATAGATTCTGTAGAAAGATTGAGGTTATGAAACTATCAAAACCAGAATGAAGGATGTCGATCTGAGAAATTATTGAATATGATCGCAGTTCAAAAGTTTATTATGAAGATACTGAGCAGGAGTAGTTTGTAAACAATAAGATAGAACTCATGCCATAATTATAAAACTGGCATCTCATCATTCACAGTTCCCATAAAACTAGCAACACTGCAAATGTCAAAGCATGTGCATGACTCTCTCACAGATTCTATATTCCTTCACATTTCAAGCAAAGAAATGAAGCGCTGAGCTAGTCGGTGACGATTATGACTTTTTCGAACTTGTTTACAATATTCAAACAAATCAACAACAAATGAATATCAATGAATGAAGTTTCAAATCATTGCTCTTGGCACGCTAAAATAATGAACTATAATTCGCGTTGAACGTACTAGTTTTTGCTGCATGGGCTCAAGACCAAGCTCAACATTCTTCTTCAAGTTCCTTCTACTCAACCCGTTTAAACTCAGACAAAAAACAACAAAATCAAAACTCACCACTGGCGGTGGCCGGTGACAGGCTGAGCCCGCTGAGTGGCCCGGTCGTACCGTGGCTGGCGGCCGTCGATACCGCCGTCGCCAGGGTCGTCACTGTCACCGAGGGAGACGCCAACGACGACGACGACGGATTCACCGGAGAGTTGCTGCCGGATGTGTTGAGTGGCGGGGACTGCGACGGGCCCGGACTGGGGGCGGCCATCGGCGTGGGGGTCGTCGTCCCCGGGGTGGTGCCGCTGTGGTGGTTCTCCGTGTGCCGCCGGAGTGACCGCGCGTCACAGTACGACTTGCCGCAGCCGTCCGCCTTGCACTCGTACGGTTTCTTGTTCCGGTGCGTCAGCATGTGGCCATTGCTGTGGGTGTTGGGAACGGCGGGGAAAAGAAAGTCGGAAAGGCAAAAAATCCAATTAGTTGAAGGTGTGTTTGTGCGTATGTACGCAATTTAGGGGCTGTCGAAGACTTCATAACTTGCTGATTGACCGACCTGGACCATCTGGTCAGAACGGCTGACAGAGGGTTGTTTGGAGACAAACACGGAAATTCTAGGAAATGGTACTTCGAAAAAAATTAAGCCTCATTGCATTATCTGCCAATCTGACAGTTGTCAATGTGACAGTTATTTTTTCAAGACACAATCTTTTCCGTGCAGCCACTCAAGAGGCAGCCCGATGAGCCCGACAAGAACCCCGGTTATTTTGGGGAGGAACTTGGGACTCCGGAACCCGAATACTCACAGATGGTCCTGTCTTTTGAACGCTTTCGAGCACATTCCGCAAACGTACTTCCGCTCGTCGCTGTGCGTCAGCTTGTGCTTAGCCAGGGCGGATGCATTCCCAAACACTTTGCTGCAGACCTGTAAAGAGAGAGGGGTGGAAAGGGGGACCTTATTAGAAGAAATTTCATGGCGGAAATTTGGGGTTGTTACGCAGGTGCTGGAATTCGGTGGAGTCAATCCTGGTTGATTTTTTTCTGATCTTTTGTTTAGCTTTTATCTTTAAAGATTTTACGAAGTAATGTACCGAAGATTTTAAATAAAAATAATAATTCTGTGAAAGAGAGGGACCATGTAACTATTTTTAATATTTCAAAATTATCATTATTTTAAATTTATTTGATGGTCACAACACTTTGTATAAGCTCTTCTGAAATGAACCGTCAACTTTTGAAATGTTGATAAGTAATTTAAAAGTGATGTATAAAGATGTATTTTTGGATATATCCGGATGTGGGCAAAAATCGTGGCAAATAATGCTATAATGTCATGCTATACATCGTTGGACAGGTAATTGTAAAACCTTTCCAAAAGGACTAGAATATTGAAGATTTGGCAACCCTGTCTCATGTTATGGCCACTTAATGCTAAACGTCTCTTATTTCCTGATCTTTTGTGTGATTAAGAATTTGAGGAATTACAAAAACCGGTAAAAATCGAGTGGGAACAGAATCGCGCGATTGAAAAGTTGTTTTTTTTGTCGGCTTCGTGTCGGGCGCCTTTTTTTCACGCATTTAGGATAGATCATCATTAGCGTACGCACGGTGCTCAAAATACCGTTATTATGAAAAAAATATGCAATCCGAGATTTTGGGGTCTATCGATTCCTTACACCATAGGGCACCTCTGTGCAAAAAATAAAAACATTCGCTGATGTAGTTTTCGAGATACAGCCCTTTTAAGATGTTACATCCGATTTTCAATAAGAAATTCAAAACAATCTATACAATTTTAGCATTTCAAAGAATATGCATTTCGAGATAATGATGTTTTTTGCTTCATATGACTGTCAAGTATCTCTGGGAAAAGTTTCAGAAGGTTTGCTGATGTAGTTCTCGAGATACAGCCATTTTAAAATGTTATTTCCGACTTTTCCAAAGAAAATCTATAAAATCAATACAATTTCAGCACTTTAAAGAATATGCATTTCGAGATAATGATGTTTTTTGCTTCATATGACAGTCAAGTAGCTCTGGGCCAAGTTTCAGATAGTTTGCTGATGTAGTCTCGAGATACAGCCATTTTAAAATGTTATTTCCGACTTTTTTAAAGAAAATCTTTAAAATCAATACAATTTCAGCACTTCAAAGAATATGCATTTCAAGATAATGATGTTTTTTGCTTCATATGACTATCAAGTATCTCTGGACAAAGTTTCAGAAGGTTTGCTGATGTAGTTCTCGAGATACAGCCATTTTAAAATGTTATTTCAGACTTTTCCAAAGAAAATCTGAAAAACCAATACAATTTCAGCACTTTAAAGAATATGCATTTCGAGATAATGATGTTTTTTGCTTCATATGACTGTCAAGTATCTCTGGACAAAGTTTCAGAAGGTTTGCTGATGTAGTTCTCGAGATACAGCCATTTTAAAATGTTATCTAAATTGTACAAACAGTAAAAATATACTGATAAGTCCAGCCCATAGCACTACTGCTCGGTTGGCACGCGTTCGATTAAAAAAACATTTTAAATAATCAATTATTTATCTTCCCGCAGCCGGTTGCCTTAGATTTAAAATTTTCAACCTATAAACAAAATGCTCATGGTCACATCACTGCCACTCGTGAATCCTGACCTCATACCCATCTACTAACTCCCTCAAAACCCATGCCCATGTGTAACAATGAGACACTTCGATTTTTCTTCATTAAACTTTTCAAAATCTATGGAAATCTTTCAAAACATGAATTGAAAGTGATTTTTGGCATATTTATAGAGTTTTAACTTCATTTAACCAAAAATATAAAGTTATTTGGTATAAATATAGGGATTTTACAAAATTTAAATACTTTTTAGTGTAACTTTTGTTAATTAAAGTTTCATGTTGGCAAAATTTATTTAAAATGTTCAAGGCAAGTCACCTGCAATGGAACAATACAAAAACATGATGTTTTACTAGAAAAGTATTGATTTTCGTAGAGTGTCTCATTGTTCCCCACCTGTCTCATTGTTCCTGCCAAGTGCGTCTACAATGAGACAGTTGAATAACTCTGGCTATAGAGTTCGGATCGATCTCATATTTTGGTCAATGTTAGAACACATTAAAAGAAAGAAAATGCAACAAAAAGCTCATTAAAACATGCTGATGAAAAAAATAGAAAAATCGTTGAAAGTTGAAAACCAAAAGTGTCTCATTGATGACTACTCTACCCTACTAACATTTTGAAGTTTTGAGAAAATGTTTTTATGCTTCCTGATTTTTGAATATTTTTCGCTTCGCTAGGAGACGGTGATTTTAGCGGATTGCAGACTGAATTTCGCCATGTGATGTGATGATTGTCTAATTTCTAAGCCCAGATTGCCTAGGAATTGATAACTGGGAATAGAACCAACTCCACCTGAACCAGATCTCTCAACACCATGACAGCCGTCCATTGCCGGCCGCTCCCATCTCCACCGCGCACCAGGGACAAGGAAAGGGATGTGGAAGACGGGAAACGTTGATGCTCCACTTGTTTAAGGGGTCAAGGGCAAATCACCACGGTGTCCCCAAGTAAGTTTCGCTTAGAGTTGGACGGTTTTTGGGAAGGTGAATGGTCTAAGGTTCCACCCTAGGCTAGTGGTTACGATCGCTTGCATTGTTGTTCGAATTCTTCGTGTGTTCTCATTTCTAATGGGAATGCTTTCAATTCTTCTCATCTCTTATTGGATGAATTCTAGCAGTCGCCCAGGCTATTTATAGCGAGGTAATGTAGGTTCATTTCAAATGCGCCTGCATGCATGCAACTTGCATTCAACTTTATTCTCGTCCGTTTCTTGGATTCAACAATATCTGTCTCCACGGTCAAGTGGAAAGCATTTTTGCTTGCCAATCCAAAGGGCAGCGGATCGAACCCCTCCGTGAAATTTCATGTTTTTCATTAATTCCAATTCAATTTGTCCAGAACTTTCTCGTTGGAAGCAGATGGGAATCGAACCCAGGACCATTCGCTTACAAAGCGAACCTCGTAACTATTCAGCCACGGCTGCTCCTCTGCTTCCTGATTTTTGAATATTTTTTACTACAAAGACTTATTTATGTCAGTTTTCAAATTTCGTTAATTTATATTTTCCACTCCATAATCAGAATCCTGTTGAACCTACCTACTTTAAATCCCTGCCATAAATTTTTCTTTGTTGTTATGGACTCAAAAGCTTCCCTTGAAAAGAAGAAAAAAAGCACACTTTGCTCGAAAAGGGTCAAGCTCGAAAAGCTTTTACCATCGACGGCCGCCCACCGCCCAACCCGTCACTAGTGGGTTCAGAGATAAAAAAAAAAGTTGGTAATAGTGAGGAGGCAGGGTGGCCATCATCGAATCCTCGGGAAAAGGGGAGGGGGTGGCTGTTCCGACCATTTGTCATTAGCCTGGACTGGGCGGTGGTGGAGCTTCCTAGGTCTACAAACACTTTCGGAAAATGGTCATTCATTATCTTCCTCGCAGTTGGAAAGTGACCAACCCCCTTTTTCGGCCAACTCCATGGCGGGAAGGGTTGGTTCCCGGGGGCTGTAAAAGCAAAACTACGGAACTGCACACCAATTGTTCGGACAGTTAATGATTTATGGTTTTCGGGAAGGAGAAAAGCGGCGAACGCGCAACCCAGTGTGAAAAAAGAAGAGATAAAACGAATGGACCGAGAAAAAAGGGGCCTTTCCGCAGGATAATGAACGGGACCCCTGCCAAAAGGGGGTGGTCAAGGGAGACTGATGTGCGCCTGATAAGAGGTATCGTAGCAAAGTGCCCAGCGTGAGTCCAATTAAAGGGGATCCTTTTTAAAGGCTGCCGGCTGACTTTGGAATAGTTAAAATTAAAGTAATTATTTATAACCTGTTACATCTAACAAACAATTAAGCTTCAAAAAGCATAAAAAAGAAATACTATTTTTCCCAGTAACCTTCAGCAAGCTGCAAAGTTGCCAAAGCTGCATTCGTTGAAGCATCTTATAAGTAGCTTTCGAATTTCCCCGAATGCGAGACTCTCGTTTCAGAGCCAGCAGTGATGGAGTGGTATCAAAACTCGACGCTGGAGGGCACTCCTACTCGCTCTGGCTGCCGAAACTAATTGAAACTTTCACTTTGTACGGAACGTCAGCATTCTGCAATAAGCTGCTTTGCTAAGAGGGGCCTTGTGCATAGTTCGTTTTTCCTCTTCTAGGGCCAAAAAAGGCAGATTTTTTTTTCAATAGTGAAAGCGTGTTCTGTTTCACCATTTTTCGACTCTTTGATGAACTCACCAACATCATCCCAGAACTCGACGAGCAAATTGTACACTTATTCGAGGACCGAGGGGCGAAAAAGTGATGTCGATGTAACGAAAACAACAACTCATCCAGAGTTTTTGCAACTTTGTCCTGTTGGTAAGACTAGTACGTAGTACGTAATTACGATCAAACCGTGCCTGTTGTGAGTTGAGCTCTGGCAGCATCAGTCCGGAATCGTCTTACTCGGCATTGCGTCTGATCTTCTGATGGACATCCAGAGAATCATTGCTTCCCCGTCCGTAAGTCATAAAAATGAATCAAGGGACGCTGACTTTAGAGGACAAATCTTCTGACAAAAAAAAATAATTAAAATAAAATGGGTTCCGACAGAGAGTCAAATCGAGGGCTTTTGATTGCTGGGTTATCCCTTTGCCGATGCGCTACTAGAATTACACGAGAGAAGAATGGCAAAGCTTGCTTACTGTTGTCGTGATCGGGGATAACAATCATACACACAAAAAAATATTACTGTAATGGCAAAAGTAACTTACTGTTGAAATAAAAAGTGGTCAAAATTTGCTCCATTGAAAGTTTTTTTCTTGTTTTGAATATGAAAACTTTTACTGCTACAGTTTTTGAAAATTTCATTGCCAACTGATCTAAAAGTTTTTACTTTGAATTCGACTGCATCATTTCTTTCATTTCGTCGTTCTCGTGTAACCGTGTACGCCTAAGTACAAAATGTAAACAAACATTTTGGTAGTGCCGGTGGTGAGTGAGTTGTCCACGAAGCGAATCAAATCCGGACGCGGCCACAGCCAGGAGTCGGACGCGGACACAGCAGCGGAAGGTGGGTGGTGCCGGTGCGGCACGAGGTCGGGGGGGAAGTTGGTTTTCGAAAAAGGACAAGGCCAGCTTCCTGCAGCTGTTTCACGACCGGAGTTGGTAAGAAGGAAGCTTGGGTGTTTGGTGGCGTTTGTGATTAATTTTGTTTGTTTTTGTAGGACGCAGTTCATGCGGTTGCCGAAGATCGGAGGTCGGGATGTGGATTTGCACCGGTTGTAATCGGTGGTGGTAGCCAGGTGTACGAAATTGAAGTTGAAGCAGATTTACATCCGCTTTTCGAACAAATACGATAAAGTAAATTTTAATGGTGAGGAGAAGGATCCGACGAAAGAGGGAAATGACGAGAAGCGCCATAATCGGAGGTTGTCAGCGCGGATGTTGCACTCGGTGCCGGCGGTTTACGACCATCAGCAGCATTATGTGCCGAAAGTGACGACGGGAAAGTGTGGGATGTCCTGAGGGTCCGCAGTCCATTTCTCGTTGCGGGACATGTTTGACGATTATTACCTAAACATCCAGAAAAACACTTTGCACCAGTTCTGGATGGACCGTCTGTACGAAAGCCGCAAGTCCTGGAGTTGACGTACTCGGATTACTTCCAGAGGTTGGAGCGAGATCCGACGAACCTGATCAAGAACATCTACCTGGAATACCGAAGAAGTCACCGGTGAGTATTGAGAATGTGTTCAGTGTCTCACCAATTTCATTTACTTTAAAACTCTTTCAGCAACTACCGCCCACAAACGCAGCTTCGGCGGGATGAACTTTGACGGCGAGTTGGAACATCTGTGTCATTCTCGAAGGAGGACGAAGTGATCGGGAATTATCCGTTCAGGCGCTTTACTTCCCAGCCGGAAAACGTCGACTTCCCTTCCCGAATCAACAACCAATGGCCAACTTCTCCAAGCCTGTCCTGATGATGGCCGGCAACGAGACCACCCTGTTCTCTACAACGCTGTCGCGCTCCAAAATGAAGGCCGCGATGTTGCTGTCCAACGAAACGTCCATCCGTAACCTACTCAGCATGGGGCCTTCGGACGTGACCGGTGGCGTACCGTTAGAATCGGTTCAGCTTGGACGCGAAAGTTTGCCTACCATGAGCAGATGCGTTGAATACAAAAAACGGAAGCAATTGTTTTAATATTAAAATATTGAAATAAAATCCATCACATTTTTCGAAAATCATCACTGTAATGTTAAATGTTATTTATTCATGCCATAAAAAGCTGCTTCTTAAATTAAAAGCAAAAAACTTTTACCGATACAACGATTTTGTTCCAGAAATACATGGTAGTATCAACAACTTTCCAACTTTTAAATTAAAAAGTTTGAACTTTCTACGAATATTCACCAACGCGAACTTTTAATCCAACGAACGATCTTTTTAAATTTAGAGTATTTTTTCTTTGTGTGTAACAACAACAATCGAATCTAAAGCAAAACTGTGTTTGTACAAAAACAATCAAATTATTTGCCTTCAAATTCCACCATAAACTTAAAATAAACATCTACCAAATCTACCTGTTTCAAAACACAGGCAAAACAACAAAGCGAAACTTTGGACCTGCATCCTGGCAGGTGAACAAAACTGTTGGATTTCACAACACAACAATTCAATAAAAACAAATGATCTTTCATGAATCAAAAGGTTCGACTTACCGGACTGTGCCATTGTCGTGATCGGGGACTTTCTTTTATAATAAAAACACAGATATTTTGCAATTAACAAATAACACGTCTTATTCCACACAAATTAACCACAAAACTGATTTGACAATCTTCATTCTCTCTTTCGCCGGCCGCGCGCATCTCGTTGTTTTCTCGCTCGTTGTTCTCTCTCGCAGCTCGCTAGCGCGCTCTCGCACTCAATCCGCAATCAGCTAACAAGGCAATATTCATGAAGGTGCGCACTTTTTGTTGCGCTCTAAACTCTTATTTATGAATTATATCAATCTTATAATAAATACTCATTTAATAATTTATTACATATTCAATCCTGCAACCCATAATCCCTACAACTATGTCATTGTATGAAAGTCACATTGGTTGTCAGAGGTCTTTCTTCTGGGTGTAGTAACACGTTTTGGCAGGTTGATTATGGATGTGAAATAAAAACGTTTAGCAAAGTGTTATAGTGCAATTATAATATTTTTTTCTAATATCTCAAACATATATGGAAAACTCGTTCCAAGCCATTTCCCCAAATTAGGTATTCCGGATGGCCAGTTTCTGTCCCGTCTCTTGAAACAGACAGACAGTCCTTTTCCGGTTGACTGGCTGGTTGCCAAGTAGCCCACGAACATTGCCAGGGAGTTCTTCTCATGTGGTTAATGAAGCGCCGTGTATTATCTTCAAGAGGGTTCCGGGTAAATTGCACCCTGGCCTGAAGAGGGTCCTCCGCCCAATTTACTGACACTCGGAGTCGTACAGAGTGGGGTTCTCTACCGTGAATGCTGAGCTGGAACGAACGCTCGAAATGATGCACAAAAATGCAAAAATCGAATTCCACGGAAGAGATGTTTCCGGACGAGGAAGTTGTTGGCCAAATTAAAATTCACGGGAAGTCAATGGCCGGCTTCCATCAGAAATAAATACCAATTTTGAACCATTATGGATGAGTGAATCACTTCTCTCAATCATCTGCTCGTTGTTGCTGGATGCTGTGATCCTGCTGAGTCTGGTCATTTCGCCACATTGTCGTGATTGTGCTATCATGTCGCATGTCGATATTGAGTCAAACTGTGTTGGAAACGCCATTGTGTGAAGCTTTCAATTAGGTTTTACACCGACTCGGTGTAGAGGTTAGGACTTTGACAGGTCGTGTGCACTGTTTACGTTTTTGCCAACAGAGAAAAAGGTGGGTGTGGGTGCACATGAGCTGTCAAATGACGTCACGATGTATGTCTCACCGTTTGACCTTTACAGATCCTCAAAATCGATTCCAGAAATAACCAACAAAACCCGTTAAAACCGCGTGCAATGTTGTCACTCTTCATAAAAAAGAAGTTGCAATTTGAACGTGCTATCTTAACACACCTACAAATTGCTTTAAGTGCGAAACTGGGCAAAGGGAATTTAGTCAGATTGCATATTGATTTAAATGATTTTTATTCCAAATTTGATTGTTCTTAAGAAAAATGCAAATTTTATTTCAAGTTTTTGTCCCCCCCCCCTTTTCAATATTCGACAAAAAATTAGAGAGGAGAAACAAAATTGTATAAAAATTTACAATTTCTTTGAACAACTTTAACAAACGATTGTAATCTACGTTGTATAGCCTTTGTTTTTGGAATTTCGGTCAAAAAAGGCACTTTTGGGCATTTGTTTTTTAAAGGGTTAGTAACTTTTTACGATTTTACGGAACACGTGAAATCTGTGAATTTTATTGAATTTTGTGAAACATGAGTTCTGCATTTTTTTAAACCCATCTTTCAAGTTGTAAACTTACTTTGCAAAATAAATTAGCAAAGATTGTCTATAGTTGCTTGAAATAAAGAAGGCCGTTGCAAATATTATTAAATGTTATGTCGGCCCCTCCACCTTTTTTTTAAATATGCTCGAAAAAAATCAGGTGGATTTTTTTTCAGAAAAATTTAACATTTTTATGAACAAAAAAGGTATTATAGTAACTGAAAAGAGTTCTAAATACACATTTCTGCGATGATAATAATTGTTACCATATTTGGGCTCATTTATTTAAAGCATTTAAATTTTTGGTGAAATTTCGATGCACAGTACCGCAAAAAAAAATCGCAAAAATAACTTCGTCAAAACTAAGATTTGTTGAAAAAACCAATGGTTGCACAAGTATTGGTGTGTAGTTCACTTTAGCAGCTTTTTTCATTGAAATAACAAAACTATGGCTTGAAATCTCAATTTATAAATTTTTTGACCCCATCCAATACTTGCAGCGGCCTAACTGTTAATTTTCTGCAAATTTTTGCATATCTTCTTCTTCTTCTATATAAAAATATTCGATGATTTTGTTCGAACGCGAATCAGTTCACGGAGCGTCGGATCGAGGTGCTCTTTGTTGCGTTGAGTTCGTTTAAGTCCAAGGAAGGTTCTTACGCCAAATGTGACAACTTAGTACTAAACAGAAAAAAAAATCATGGTAATATTACATCTGGGAAGGGGTACATCTTTTATGTCAGAAAAAATGTGTAATTTTACCTCTGAAAATGTGTAATTTTACCACTATTCGGGTGTAATGTCGCATTTTCAGTCTAAATTGAGGTAAAATTACATCATAAAAGAGGTAATATTCATCCTTCTAAAATTACACCTTCCAAATTTACACTTTTTTTTTGCTGTGCAGGTTTCTGTCAACGTTTTTGAAAAACGTACCATGGGATTGGAACACTTTGTTCGTGGTTCCGATTTTCGTGAACGCTTGTTCACGATTTTGTGAACTCTTCTTTCTCCGTGCAGATAATAAACACTAAAATACCTTTCGAAGGTTGTCAAAGAATGGTCCCTCGAGAGATCGAATGCATTGGAAAAAAATCACTTCGGATAATTGGATCAAGAAAAAAAAATGTTTTTTTTTTCACAGTCCTATTATTGATTTTCGAGCCCCTAACTATTCTAAAGTAATTGAAAAAAATTAAATCTAAACTGTCTAAAATCCAAAATGGGTTGCAGAACTCGAATTTGATGTTAAAAGTAAGAAAATTAAATAAATGCATTTTTTGTTGTTGTCCATGCTTTGATTACCTGAAGTCCCATACTAACCTTTGGATAATCGAAGCTTCGGATAATCGAGTATGGACTGTATTGCGAAAAACTAAATCTTGAAAATTAGTTTGTGCAAATAAATGTTTTAACCAACCTCAACCGACCATGCTAAATTTCTTAAACCGGATAACATCAAGAACTTCTGCCTCTTCTCCGACTCAGGCCTTGACCAGCGGCCTCGGTGCTAAATTTCCCGTTTAATTCGCTCTAAAGACCGATGAAATTTACGACGACAACAAATTGAAGCCCCCCTCCCCCGAAACGGCCTCAACGTAGAAAGGCTCCCGGTCATCCGTTGCCCGGTCATCGTCAAGGACCTCCGGACACCGGACACCGACGCAAATAAACCCGAATATTAGTACCCATTAAATTTTAATTCTAGTACAAGATTACACTCATTAGTTTTCATGTTCTGTCCGAGCCTGGGCCGGGTGTGGTCATTTGATGGTGTGACCGGTGGTGGTCACCGTTGCTGGTCACGTGTCGTCCAGCAGTCCAGCAGCGGTTTAATCCGCCATTAAAAGCTTGGAAAATAGGAGGATTTAATCCAGGGGTGACCAAAGTATGGCCCGCGGGCCAAACGTGGCCCGCGAGGTGATTTGTTGTGGCCCGCGGAGCCATTTTGATCGATCATGTAAAATGGCCCGTTGACCATTTGTAAAGTGATTTTATACTTTTTCAAAATGATTCATATTTTAAATCTCATTTTGTAACTTTGTTCAAAAATCTTTCTAATTGAAAAAAAAATCATCATGGTAAAAAATTAAAGCAAACATATAAGTATTCCATATGAATTTAAAAGTTATTAAAAGACTAGAACTCATGACAGTTGGAAAACGAACCTATTTTTCAAAAAATTTGTCACCCCAACTCTCCCTCTTACCCTTTTAAATCGGCTCGAAATATCAGGGACAATCAGATGAAATCATTTTAAAATGAAGGATACATTTTAGATTGATTTTAGCCGATTGTCCCTGTTGCGTTCGGCTTTGTTGAAAAATTAATTTAAGTAAATTTTTGATGAACTGTACCGCAGGAAGTGTTTTTAACTGGAATGCTTGTTTTTTAGTCGAACCATAAATTTTTAGAAAATAAAAATTGCAAATCCACTGTACGGGTGAACAATAATATTTCTTAAAAAAAAAACAAATTCTATAAAAAGTCGATGGGAATTTTTTATATATTTACATTGGCATAGCTATTGGAAAATAATTTTGCACAATTTTTCATTAGTTACACTTTAATAACTTAATGATAAAGTTACGCCGATACATAAACTAATCTGATTTCATGTCACCATTTTCAAAACATCAAAAAAAAATTAAAATTTAAATGAAAACAAATGTACATTCAACTAAATACATTTTTTTTTAAATCGAGGTCAATAACTTCAACTGTTGGAAAATGTTCAAAAAATAACAGAAACTAAAAAAAACTTCAACTGATAGATGAATTTTTATAAATCTTTCAATCCAAAAAAAACATAGTTTCATTTTTATCAACCTATTTTATACTTTTGGCCCGCAAGCTCATTTGAGCATCAAATTTGGCCCGGAATCCAAAAACTTTGAGCACCCCTGATTTAATCCCTTGGTCCAGGGAAGGTTCCGGAAGCTGGGAGGATGGTCTTAATCAGGCGTAAAATCATTAGAAGGAAATGTGGTTTGCTGCTCGTTTTGACAGCATCTTTTACGTTATTTCTAATTCAAAAGAAAGAAAAAAGCTTCGGAGATGAGAATTTTATCAGAATTGTGCACTGCAGATAGCCAGGCTTTCTAATTGGTTGTGAAATCATCAGATGTGACGACTACTTGACAACAGCATGTTAATGCTTGCAACTTCTGAGACTATTCTGGATTCAGGGATCAAATTCCGGTCGGTCTCATTGAATTTTGACTTTGTGAGACTTTATTAAAAGTTTTTGAAGATGTGCATGTATGTAACCCCTTAAGATTTAAACCTTGACATAAATCTTTTAAAATTGGGGTTTCTTCAAAATCAAGCAAATAAAAATCTCCTCAAGAATTTCGGTAAACTTCACGTGAATACAATACACTGCCCACTCCAAGAAACAACCCCCACCGGACACATTCCGGGCCATCCTTCCGATAATTCCGAAATGATCCAACCAGGGGTCGTCGTCGGAAAGGTCAATATTGACCCCTGGCTTTATTTAGTTGTAGCTTAGCAGCGACCTTATTTCTTGTCGGATGTTTTCTCTGATGTCCGAATGTACGGACACTAAATAGAAT
Source organism: Culex pipiens pallens (assembly GCF_016801865.2). NCBI lineage: Eukaryota > Metazoa > Arthropoda > Insecta > Diptera > Culicidae > Culex > Culex pipiens. The sequence continues at coordinate 92,538,928 of NC_068937.1, read as the reverse complement.
CAAAGGATCTTGTCTGTCAGATAGGGCTCACCCGTGAGGCACGGTCTTGTAGAATCTTCTTCAACGGAAGGATCTTGGAGGGTTGAGAGAGGACACACGGAGAGACTGTGCCCAGAAATTTTAACAATTAAAATTGTTGATTTTACTTTCGTAAATTTTAACAAAAACGCACTTGTCACTGCCAATATTCCGTTACAATAACTAAAATTCAGTAATAATTGAATAACCTGTTTGTTGAAAATGCTAGAGGCAAAAAGCTAACAGATTTCCCGAACTCGAATGAACGTGCTCGACAGTTAGCTATGGTTTTAGGAAAATCAACAATTTTGTTGGTTGAATATAATTAACAATTGGTTGAATATTTAAAAGATGAACTTGGGTTTGTTTACGTCTGTCATTTGAAGTCAGGATTCGAACGAGAGCGGTCGATTTGTTGAGTTTGTGTTGTTAATTGTGAAGTGAGAGGATGTGAAAGGTGAAAATCACACTATTTGGCTAAGTTGAAGTGGTAAATCGAAGTGCACACTGCTGCAACTGAGGAGGTGCAATTGGTGAGTAAGTTTGTTGATGATTACTTTGCAGGTGATAAACTATGAAGAGCAAGACGAAGACATTCGCAATGGGGACCTCTGATGCGAGGGGACTTTATGATAATGTTTGGAGGATAGAGAGGGGCAGTGGAAGGAAGATTTGGGCCAGCTCTTGCACGACAACACTTGCACGGGCAAATTTAACAAAATGTTGGTTAACCTAAGTAAGTTCGGGTTTAATTTTACACAACCATTTATTTTTTCCTTCGTGCTTACGATGGATACAATTTTAATGAACCATTATTTTTTCAGAATCATCAACCATAAAATACATAGAATTGCGTACACATAATATCAAAATAAAAATTCGATTATGGGAAATGTCTAAGAACTAAAATTTATAAAAGATATACAAAAGAAGATATTAATATTTTAAAAATGCTGTTTAAAAAAGACTGCTCAATAAACTGGTAAGTTAAACTCATAATATTTTTTTCAGGAATCGGAGTACGTTGAATAAATTGAATCAAATGCAGCGAAAGTTTGTTGCCAAAAGTAATTGTTTAATTAATGCAAGCTTGGTAAGTAGCATTATTGGTATTTATTCTTTCCTCATTATAATTACATCTATTTTGGTTCCTTTTTCAGTTTATAGCCGAAATTAAGAATTTTGTATAAAATTACTAATAAATTTCATATGTCTATTTGCAGCAAAAGGTTCGCTTTGGTGTGAATTCTGTGTCCAACCACAAGAAAAATAACTAAACATGAGACCGTTGTAGATGATGATGACTTATCGGATAATTTAACAGTGATGGTAAGTGAATACAACACTTAAAACTTAAAACTTTAACTTGGTGAAATTTTGCTCGGTTTCTATTTTCAAGGAATTCACGAGAAATTAAACATCTTTTTTAAATATGTTTAACAAAATTTGTAAAATCCTTTCATCATTATAATTTTTAAAACATTAATTAAACTTTACATGTTTTATAATAACAGTTAAAACAAATTAGTTTTTATGCTTTTTAACAATAATTTAATAACTTCATGCAAAAAAAGCAAATTAGTACAAAAAGTTAAAATTTTAGGCAGAATAAATGCGAATATAAAAACACCCAGCATTAATTTGTGAGGCATTATTATAAAATTTACTGCAAATTCAATAAAAATATTGCTAACAACAGCTAATTCCTGACTACATGTACGAATATTTTTCTGTATTTAAGTAAGACATTAGTTAAAAATATAGCTAGAAATTCGGCCCAGCCTGTATCGTTAAATAATCAAAGAAAATATATATAGAAACTAACATAAATTATGTTTAATTAAGAAATGTTTTGTTATAAACCACTGATAATTTGCTGCATGCAAAAATATTTCGGTTGTTACAACGAAAAAAAATTGTTAAAAAATAGTTGAAAAGTATGGTCCAGCCTGTTTTTTACGGAATATTCCACAATATTTCAGCTGAAAACAAAAAAAAATAGTTGATTTTCTGAAAAAAAATATTCTAGCAGTTGACTGCTAGAATTTTTTTTCGGCCATTTAACCAACAAAAATGGCAATTCCAACTATTTTTTTAGCTACTTTTAGTTACAGGTGGTCAGCAATTTCGGGTTAACAAAATCAACAATCGATTGTTGAAAAAAAGCTGTGTAAAAAATTAACCCATACTTTTAGTTAAATTAACCAAGATTTTCTTAGATTTGCCCTGGCCGGTCTCTCCGTGCAGGAAAAGGTTTTCGACCCAGAATAACTCACTTTTGGGAAGATGGAAAAATTCAACAATAAAACAAACATTAAACCTTTGTTCAACAAGCAGGGTGAACTTGAAGTTAATTTTGAGACCATTTTGTCTTTTTTCTCTTGGATCCTCGATTTTTATACACATATGTCTTTCCTGTTGTAAATATTCCAATTTATTTCAAACTTTAAAAAGCTTACATTTTATTTTGTTCCCTCCTTGTAAAATTTTTTATAGCAAGCTAATTATTCAATTTTTAAAGCCCAACTGACGCATTAAAACTCCCACGCCGTTCCAGCCAATTAGAGGTTGCACCAGCCGGTGAACTTATGTGTTTGTGTGTCCCAGGCGATAACTCAATTTCCTGGCACCTCATTTCACCCTAATTGTGTACTTCCGTCATCATCATTATCATCACCGTCATCGTTGCCGTTGCGCCCCGACCTCCCAACCTGGCGCAACCAACACACAAACCCTGAATGCTATAATTTATTCAAATCCATTCAAATTAGAGAGCCTGGAGCTTATTAGAGAACGGACATCTCAAACCAAAAGTACCAATCGAAGCACGACAACTGTCAAACGGAGGTACCAATCGAGCATAAGACAAAGGATTTTGCTCGATTGGTACCTCCGTTTGACAGTTCTCGTGCTTCGATTGGTACTTTTGGTTTGAGATGTCCGTTCTCTAATAAGCTCCAGGCTCTCTAATTCAAATTACACAATTTTCCGAGGGTTGGCATTTTTTTTTATTCGTCGACTAAGCGTCACCAACCCCTCCACCAGTTGAACGAGGTTGTAGGACTACACTGTAATTTTCCCCCAGGGAACTCCGGAAACTACAGAGTCAGAGTCACCGGGCCTCCTAGTCACGAGCCACAATCTGACTGACTGATAGTAATCAGTCGGCGCTTCCGTCGGAATGTTTCCGGGGTGTTGCGCGACACGCCACTATAGTGGCATCGTAAAATGCCTCACTTGCGGCACTGTGGGATAAATTGCGTCAAAAAAATAGTCTATTTTTGAATCTTTACAAGACATTTTAATTTTAATTTTACCAAAACAACATCGCAAGAAAAAATCTTTCTGTTACAAAACTTTTTATTCATAAACAGGGTTGCCAGATCTTCATATTTACCTTAAAATATTAAATTTTTTTATTGTATCGAGATTTCTTTTTTTGTAGACACACCCAAACGGCGGTCGCATGATTGTGATGCATGGCTGCATGAAAGTATATCAGAATCTGCATGAAAACTGTCCTCATAAAGGCGATATAGGGGAGTTACTGACAATTATCAACATAACCGACGGCTTTTTGGTTGTATTTCACAAAAAAACTCTTTACAAAACGAGGATTGAACCACCAACTTTTGGTTATTGATCCGACACGCTACCACCGCGCCATGAACGATTGACGAATTGAGAGAGACAGAGCACCAACATATCCTTCTTTCTGGAGTGTTTCTCGGGGACGCACCAGCATAGGGACGTGGCGTTACATCGTGCTGCCATCTGGTTTTTTTAAGTGCAAGAGTGGAAAAGTGCTGAGTCATCGTCTAAAAATAGACGGCGTCCTATCTCGCCCAGCAAAATGAAGTCGATAAAGTAGTCGGTTTCGATGAGAAAAAGTGGAAAACGTGGTCTAACAATAGCGACGCCATCCCCCTATTATATGTGTTGGTGAGAACTGCAGATCGCTTAAATGTTTACACGCGGGCAAAAATGATCTACGGTCTTGCCGCAAAAAAATGTTATAAAATGTGACATTTTCTGTAGCAAATCCACTGTTGCAGATTTTGAGATATATTTTTCCTTTGGGTGCACCAAGTCTTCGACAGAGTTGTATTATGATTAGGAATATTCTGAAAACAACGGCTAGAATCTTTTAAAAAACCTTTCAATTGGCTTTTTATAGCAAAATCTAGATTTTGACAAACAACACCTTATTTGATTTTTTTTCTTTTTTGAATTTTTAAGTGTACAAAAATGACAATTTTTGATCAAAGTGTATAAAGGACTATTTTTTTGTAAACAAGTTAGGCCAATGCCAATTTTATTCAAAGTTTTTGTCTCTCCTGCTCTTTCGAACGTTTTTCAAAAAAAGAGAGACAAAAATATCTCTTTCAGAAAAAATAGGTGCACGAAAAAAATGGTCAACCTATTTTAAATTCACTTTTTACAATAACTCAATTTCTCAAAATCCGGGTTTGTAAATCAGAGCAAAATAAAAAAAAAACTTGAAAAGATCATAAATTTTCATTTTTAATTTCTTGTAAACCTGTTTCTTGTGGCCCTATATAAAAAAAATTTGCAAAGTAATTTTCGATTGCAAATTCAATTTTACATAACAAAAATCCGGCCAAAAAAAATTTTCCATGAAATTTAGATTTTTTTCCAAAAATCGCAATTTTTCAAAAAATCATAACTCGGCGGCAGATTTTTTGACCATACTTTTCTGGTTCAAAAGTTGCGGGTTTTTGTCCCCTTAAACATATTAAAAAAAATTAAAAGTAAAAAATACGTATTTTGGGAAATTTAGTTTATATGAAAAAAAGTTAATTAAAAAATCGGAATTTTTTTTTCGTGTGCCTATTTTTTCTGAATATTCCTAAACAATACCTACAACCTTGCCGAGTACACCAAATTGATCAGAAAATTCATTCAAAAGTTACAGATTTTCGAATAACGTCATGCTTCGAACTCTCGGACGATTCAAAACCCGGACACCTCATCTTGTTTTATCAATTATTTGGATATAAGTTCGCATAATAATTGACAAAACTGTGTTATTTGATGAATTCTTACATCAACTTTCATTTCAAGTTGGTTTGGACGCTGTAGTCAATGCCAAAACAGTTAAATTAAACAAAAACATGAGTTTACCAAAAATGTGAAACATTTCACTGACATATTTCACAGGCGTCCGAAGCACCGGGAAGGCAAAGCAAAAAATTATGGTTCTGATTTCCATAAATTCTAGCAAATTTTTATACAAAATATCGATTGTTTTGCTGTTAACAGCTTATTTGAGACCTACAGAATTCCATTCACTAAAATATCAGTCCAAATTTGCGCGATTTATAAGCAAAAACGAGTGTCCGGATTTCGAATCAGCTTCCATCAGTGTCCGGGATTCGAAGCACAAAAAGCCATTTTAATTTTAAAATTCTGATGAAAAATTGTTGGAAAAGACATAATTAGCATGTTTTTTCTTAAAATTGACTTTTAATATTACATCTTGATGTTATTTATACATTTCCAACTTATTACAAGATTTTTCGCCAGCTATAACAAAAATGATATGCTACTATGTGTCCGGATTTCGAATCATGACGTTATTTACCTACCATTTTGCTATGGACAGCTGCCGAAATTGTATGGAAACATGTATGGGTGAACTAATTACACAAACTAGCTACTTTAATCATAGGAAAGGTCCCCACAAAGTTTGAGCCAAAAAAAAAAATACAAAAAATAAATGGTCGAAATTGGCCGATTTCGTAGAGAATTGCTCAGTATTGTCCCAATGTGCCATTTAAATGTTGAACATTTCTTTGGCCTTAACAAAGATAACAGGACTTCAATGTATATTTTGTAAAAGTTTATTACTCATAACAAGTTGCGATAGTATGATACGATAACGAGTTTGCAACGATTTGCATACGAAGTTTGTCAAAATTAAAAAAAAAACACTTTTGAAATGGATTTTTCATACGTTTGTTTCCCCGCTATAGTTTGGCGTCCGTGTTTTGGTTAACTAAAACAGTGCCGAAAAGTATTATTTTTCAACACAAGTGGTTTCAGCACTTTGGGCCAAATTGAGTTAGGAACGCCATTTTGTGCAACTCACAATGCCACATCTTTTGTCCTTCACAGATCCCCAAAATTCGTTTCCAATCCTGAGATATTCAATGAAAACTAAAAAAGCTCCGAAAATTTTTGTCACTTTTCATATGAAAGTAGTTTTAATCTTGTCGTGCTATCTTGTCACTCCTTGAAAATTGATGTAAGTGCGACAAATGGCCAAAGGGATTTCAGGTCAGGATGCGTTTGACGCACGTGCAAGCTAGACTACCGTAAACATTTGTAATTATAACCCGGGACTCCAGCAACCAACTTCAACCAAACTTCGGGACAATGCACAGAATGGTCAGCCAAACAAAACATGTTTGTTATTGTTTACATTGCGTGCTCTCGTTTTTGTATATTCAAGGTCAAACATTGAAACGCGTTTTTCTCGGAACGTCAAAATGGCGGGTGCGACTAGATAGCACGACGACGTCGACTTGTTGAACTATAATGAACATTTTAGCACTGTTATTTTTGGTGAAGATGAGTAGGCCATTTCATCACTATGATAGCTAAAGTAAGTTTTTTTTAAACGAAATTGCAAAAAAAAAGAGTTTTTCGAAATCTCACAAGTATGATTGAATTATGCAATTATTATGTTATTTTGCAATCATATTTTAATTAAATAATAAATATATTTCTATCAGATTATGGATATCTTTTTGTTATATTTTGAATGAAATACAGAAACTTTTAAAACTTCGGTTTTTGACATCCGCTTATCTGTGACATTCGTAACTACGCAGACTAGGGCAAAAAAGTGGTCGCCACCAAATTAATGCTAGCGACATCAATAATGCAGGGGCAACAAGTGCTTGCTTGTTGTGTTCGGTGCCAGTGTGGGTGGGGCACCCCACTAGAAGGAATGAGGGTGTAATTTCGGTAAGGTGTCGAAGGAAAGTGCCCATTAGGAATGCCCTGCAGGAAGTCATCAGCAGTAGGTATAGGACTGTCAACAAAACAACAACAACTGGTGATTCCATTGCGTGACGGATTCGTGGTGGGTGACCAAGCTGGGTGCTTCCACTTTGTATGATTGATCGGAACTGGGCCGACTAAAG